>NC_053391.1:301308547-301608547 GCF_905171765.1 Bufo bufo
TGTATGAAATGGTATGCCGCATTAGATACTCCTGTGGCTGTTGGATTATGTATGTTAGTTGAGATGTTCACGCAATCGGTCCTTAAATTTTCTGATAGTGCAGCCTACATATATTAAAGCACAGGTGGTGCAAATAATAATGTAGATGACTCCCATTGTGTTACAATTTATGAAGCTCTTGACAGGGAAGGTTTCAGTATGCGTAGAGTTGTGGAATTGTTTGGTGTTTTTAGCGACTTTACATGTTTTACATCTCGTGTGTCCACATTTCGAAAAACCAGTATATTTTAACCATGTAGATTGATTTTTAGGGCATATTGAGGTGTACATGGAGGGGGAGAGTGTTTTTCCCAAAGTGTCAGGTCTTTTATATACTACCCGGCAACCTTGTTTTAGAGTGTCCCTCAAGATGTCATCCTCATACAAAATAGGTAAACATCTATGAATGATGTTTTTGATTTCAGCAAACTGTCTGCTGTATGTGAGTACTATTGTTGGTATGATGTTATTATTTCTTTCATTTTTTTCATTTTTTTCACAGGTGGTTTCAAATTTGACACTATTTTTATTATTATATCCATCCCTTCCTCCATTAATGACGGGATTTATTAATTCTCTCTTGGTATTAAGTTTTAGAAGTTTGGCTCTGGATTTATTTTTCGCAATTTTAAAACCCCTATGGAGCATCCATTGGGGATAACCTCGCATTTGTAAACGTCTCCACACTTCAATACATTCCCTGTCAAAAGCCTCATCTGTGCTGCAATTTCTCCTAGCTCTTGTGAATTCACCAACAGGAATACTTTTAATAGTATGAAGTGGATGATGGGAGTTGGCTTTAAGGATAGTGTTGCCAGATATCTCCTTACGGTAGGTCTCTGTCAACACCACCCTATCCGCCACCCCAATCAATGTCAAATCCAGAAAATGAATGGTTGTAGGATGATATACGTGTGTAAATCTCAAATTGTATGCATTCTGATTAAGATAGTGAGCGAAGTCCGGTATGGCAGACACATCGCCCCCCCATATGAGGAGCAAATCATCGATGTATCTGCCATACCAGACAATGCACTCAGAGAAGGGGTTGTCAACTGAGAAAACATACTTTTCCTCCCAGAACGCCATAGCTATATTAGCTAGAGATGGGGAGAATTTGGCTCCCATAGAAACACCTGAGATCTGGACATAAAAGACCTCATCAAATACAAAATAATTATGTGTTAGCAGATACGAAGTAACCTCCAACACATAATCAATAAACATGTCAGAGTAACCACTATATTTATGCAGGCTATACTCCAAGGCTAGGAGAGCATATGAGTGGGGAATGGAAGGATACAGCGCTACAACATCCAATGTGATCCAAGTGTATTCTTTGGACCAAGTGCAATTATACATATACTTGAGTACATTATTTGTATCTCTAATGTATCCAGGTGATCTTTTTACTAAGGGTTGCAGCAGAGTCCAACCATTCTCCCAATTTCTCCGTTAGGGATCCGATGCCAGACACTATGGGTCGTAAAGGTGGGGGGTTGAGCCCTTTGTGCATCTTAGGAAGGGCGTGGATTATGGGAGTAACGGGATATTCTACATTCAAAAAGTCAAATTGTTTTTGAGTTATGTGTCCCTTTTCCAGGCCCTTATTTAAGATGAGAGTCAGTTCTTTTTTATATGTTATAATAGGGTTTTGTTTTAGAATGTGATATGTGGTGATGTCAGACAAGAGTCCCAACATCAGTGAGTGATAACATGTCTTGTCGAGCACCACCACAGACCCTCCATTATCTGCCATCTTTATTATCAGATTTTTATTATCTTCTAATTGTTTTATGGCAGTTCTCTGCAGTATATTCAGATTGTGTTTTTTGACAACACTATCCTTAAAGCCAACTCCCATCATCCACTTCATACTATTAAAAGTATTCCTGTTGGTGAATTCACAAGAGCTAGGAGAAATTGCAGCACAGATGAGGCTTTTGACAGGGAATGTATTGAAGTGTGGAGACGTTTACAAATGCGAGGTTATCCCCAATGGATGCTCCATAGGGGTTTTAAAATTGCGAAAAATAAATCCAGAGCCAAACTTCTAAAACTTAATACCAAGAGAGAATTAATAAATCCCGTCATTAATGGAGGAAGGGATGGATATAATAATAAAAATAGTGTCAAATTTGAAACCACCTGTGAAAAAAATGAAAAAAATGAAAGAAATAATAACATCATACCAACAATAGTACTCACATACAGCAGACAGTTTGCTGAAATCAAGAACATCATTCATAGATGTTTACCTATTTTGTATGAGGATGACATCTTGAGGGACACTCTAAAACAAGGTTGCCGGGTAGTATATAAAAGACCTGACACTTTGGGAAAAACACTCTCCCCCTCCATGTACACCTCATAATGCCCTAAAAATCCATCTACATGGTTAAAATATACCGGTTTTTCGAAATGTGGACACACGAGATGTAAAACATGTAAAGTCGCTAAAAACACCAAACAATTCCCCAACTCTACGCATACTGAAACCTTCCCTGTCAAGAGCTTCATAAATTGTAACACGATGGGAGTCATCTACATTATTATTTGCACCACCTGTGCTTTAATATATGTAGGCTGCACTATCAGAAAATTTAAGGACCGATTGCGTGAACATCTCAACTACATACATAATCCAACAGCCACAGGAGTATCTAATGCGGCATACCATTTCATACATATACATAACCGCAATATAGACACACTAAGTACCTTTGCCTTTGAACGTGTCACTTTACCCCAGAGAGGCGGTGATATAAAAAAAAAAAATCCTCCTCAGGGAAGCATTTTGGATCTGGAGACTCAATACCAGAGTCCCATACGGTCTCAACCTCAAAAGGGAATTAATGTACCTGTACTAATATCTATATGCAGCATAACCATGGTTTTGCCTTGTTTTTATACTTACCCACACATATTTTATTTTATAGTCAATTTTAATTAATTGTATGCACTCTCTCCGATACTTATGATCTGACCGCTCTATGATCATCATGTGATTTTGACATGTATTAACCACCTCCGGACCGCCTAACGCAGGATCGCGTTCCGGAGGTGGCAGCCCTGCGCAGAGTCACGCATATATGCGTCATCTCGCGATGGGCGAGATTTCCTGTGAACGCGCGCACACAGGCGCGCGCGCTCACAGGAACGGAAGGTAAGAGAGTTGATCTCCAGCCTGCCAGCGGCGATCGTTCGCTGGCAGGCTGGAGATGTGTTTTTTTTAACCCCTAACAGGTATATTAGACGCTGTTTTGATAACAGCGTCTAATATACCTGCTACCTGGTCCTCTGGTGGTCCCCTTTGTTTGGATCGACCACCAGAGGACACAGGTAGCTCAGTAAAGTCCCACCAAGCACCACTACACTACACTACACCCCCCCCCCCGTCACTTATTAACCCCTTATTAGCCCCTGATCACCCCTGATCACCCCATATAGACTCCCTGATCACCCCCCTGTCATTGATCACCCCCCTGTCATTGATTACCCCCCTGTAAAGCTCCATTCAGATGTCCGCATGATTTTTACGGATCCACTGATAGATGGATCAGATCCGCAAAACGCATCCGGACGTCTGAATGAAGCCTTACAGGGGCGTGATCAATGACTGTGGTTATCACCCCATATAGACTCCCTGATCACCCCCCCTGTCATTGATTACACCCCTGTCATTGATCAACCCCCTGTAAAGCTCCATTCAGACGTCCGCATGATTTTTACGGATGCACTGATAGATGGATCCGATCCTCAAAACGCATCCGGACGTCTGAATGAAGCCTTACAGGGGCATGATCAATGACTGTGGTGATCACCCCATATAGACTCCCTGATCACCCCCCTGTAAAGCTCCATTCAGATGTCCGCATGATTTTTACGGATGCACTGATAGATGGATCCGATCCGCAAAACGCATCCGGACGTCTGAATGAAGCCTTACAGGGGCATGATCAATGACTGTGGTGATCACCCCATATAGACTCCCTGATCACCCCCCTGTAAAGCTCCATTCAGATGTCCGCATGATTTTTACGGATGCACTGATAGATGGATCCGATCCGCAAAACGCATCCGGACGTCTGAATGAAGCCTTACAGGGGCATGATCAATGACTGTGGTGATCACCCCATATAGACTCCCTGATCACCCCCCTGTCATTGATTACCCCCCTGTAAAGCTCCATTCAGATGTCCGCATGATTTTTACGGATGCACTGATAGATGGATCGGATCCGCAAAACGCATCCGGACGTCTGAATGAAGCCTTACAGGGGCATGATCAATGACTGTGGTGATCACCCCATATAGACTCCCTGATCACCCCCCTGTCATTGATCAACCCCCCTGTCATTGATCAACCCCCCTGTCATTGATCACCCCCCCTGTCATTGATCACCCCCCTGTCATTGATCCCCCCCTCTGTAAGGCTCCATTCAGATATTTTTTTGGCCCAAGTTAGCAGAATTTTTTTTTTTTTTCTTACAAAGTCTCATATTCCACTAACTTGTGTCAAAAAATAAAATCTCACATGAACTCACCATACCCCTCACGGAATCCAAATGCGTAAAATTTTTTAGACATTTATATTTCAGACTTCTTCTCACGCTTTAGGGCCCCTAGAATGCCAGGGCAGTATAAATACCCCACATGTGACCCCATTTCGGAAAGAAGACACCCCCAGGTATTCCGTGAGGGGCATATTGAGTCCATGAAAGATTGAATTTTTTGTCCCAAGTTAGCGGAACGGGAGACTTTGTGAGAAAAAAATTAAAAATATCAATTTCCGCTAACTTGTGCCAAAAAAAAAAAATTTCTATGAACTCGCCATGCCCCTCATTGAATACCTTGGGGTGTCTTCTTTCCAAAATGGGGTCACATGTGGGGTATTTATACTGCTCTGGCATTCTAGGGGCCCCAAAGCGTGAGAAGAAGTCTGGTATCCAAATGTCTAAAAATGCCCTCCTAAAAGGAATTTGGGCACCTTTGCGCATCTAGGCTGCAAAAAAGTGTCACACATCTGGTATCGCCGTACTCAGGAGAAGTTGGGGAATGTGTTTTGGGGTGTCATTTTACATATACCCATGCTGGGTGAGAGAAATATCTTGGTCAAATGCCAACTTTGTATAAAAAAATGGGAAAAGTTGTCTTTTGCCAAGATATTTCTCTCACCCAGCATGGGTATATGTAAAATGACACCCCAAAACACATTCCCCAACTTCTCCTGAATACGGCGATACCACATGTGTGACACTTTTTTGCAGCCTAGGTGGGCAAAGGGGCCCACATTCCAAAGAGCACCTTTCGGATTTCACAGGTCATTTACCTACTTACCACACATTTGGGCCCCTAGAATGCCAGGGCAGTATAACTACCCCACAAGTGACCCCATTTTGGAAAGAAGAGACCCCAAGGTATTCGCTGATGGGCATAGTGAGTTCATGGAAGTTTTTATTTTTTGTCACAAGTTTGTGGAATATGAGACTTTGTATGAAAAAAAAAATTAAAAAACAAATCATCATTTTCCACTAACTTGTGACAAAAAATAAAAAATTCTAGGAACTCGCCATGCCCCTCACGGAATACCTTGGGGTGTCTTCTTTCCAAAATGGGGTCACTTGTGGGGTAGTTATACTGCCCTGGTATTCTAGGGGCCCAAATGTGTGGTAAGGAGTTTGAAATCAAATTCAGGAAAAAATGAGGAGTGAAATCCGAAAGGTGCTCTTTGGAATATGGGCCCCTTTGCCCACCTAGGCTGCAAAAAAGTGTCACACATCTGGTATCCCCGTACTCAGGAGAAGTTGAGGAATGTGTTTTGGGGTGTCTTTTTACATATACCCATGCTGGGTGAGATAAATATCTTGGTCAAATGACAACTTTGTATAAAAAAATGGGAAAAGTTGTCTTTTGCCAAGATATTTCTCTCACCCAGCATGGGTATATATAAAATGACACCCCAAAACACATTCCCCACCTTCTCCTGAGTACGGAGATACCAGAAGTGTGACACTTTTTTGCAGCCTAGGTGGGCAAAGGGGCCCATATTCCAAAGAGCACCTTTCGGATTTCACAGGTCATTTTTTACAGAATTTGATTTCAAACTCCTTACCACACATTTGGGCCCCTAGAATGCCAGGGCAGTATAACTACCCCACAAGTGACCCCATTTTGGAAAGAAGAGACCCCAAGGTATTCGCTGATGGGCATAGTGAGTTCATAAAACTTTTTATTTTTTGTCACAAGTTAGTGGAATATGAGACTTTGTAAGAAAAAAAAAAAAAAAAAAAAAAATCATAATTTTCCGCTAACTTGTGACAAAAATAAAAAGTTCTATGAACTCACTATGCCCATCAGCGAATACCTTAGGGTGTGTACTTTCAGAAATGGGGTCATTTGTGGGGTGTTTGTACTGTCTGGGCATTGTAGAACCTCAGGAAACATGACAGGTGCTCAGAAAGTCAGAGCTGCTTCAAAAAGCGGAAATTCACATTTTTGTACCATAGTTTGTAAACGCTATAACTTTTACCCAAACCATTTTTTTTTTACCCAAACATTTTTTTTTTATCAAAGACATGTAGAACTATAAATTTAGAGCAAAATTTCTATATGGATGTCGTTTTTTTTGCAAAATTTTACTACTGAAAGTGAAAAATGTCATTTTTTTGCAAAAAAATCGTTAAATTTCGATTAATAACAAAAAAAGTAAAAATGTCAGCAGCAATGAAATACCACCAAATGAAAGCTCTATTAGTGAGAAGAAAAGGAGGTAAAATTCATTTGGGTGGTAAGTTGCATGACCGAGCAATAAACGGTGAAAGTAGTGTAGGTCAGAAGTGTAAAAAGTGGCCTGGTCTTTCAGGGTGTTTAAGCACTGGGGGCTGAGGTGGTTAAGGCAGATTGCCTGGATTTGTGGGAGGGGCTGAGGTCCGCCTCCAGCCTATTTAGGGCACTCCCCTTACCTGGCTCCTGCATCATTGAGGTCTGAGCTTTGAGAGAGGAGGTCGCTTGTGGAGTTTCTGGAGAGTTACCTGCGAGTCGCTGAATTCCTGGGAGTTTTTTCGTTGCCATCAGTTCTGGATTTGGAGCATTTCGGTTCTATTTTTCCGGCTTTACTCAGGTTCACTGTGGGTCACGTTTGCCCGTTAAACTGCGAGTCATCTATACGGTACAGCCGGGGCCTCACGGTTGCCCCTGTACCGGTTCAATTCATTTCACCAAACGCTGCACCAATGTCACTGTTTTCTCATACAAGTCACCAGTATTTCATTTCTGTCACGCCTTGTTCAGGCACAATTTGTCTACATGGTACCACCATTCCGGTCAGCACCCCTGCGGCAAGCATGCAGTCGGTTCCTGGGCAATCCCCCATTTCTGTTCATTTCGTTTCACCGAACGCTGCAAATGTCACAGCTTTCTCGCCCAGGTCACCAGCATTTCATTTCTGTCATGTCTTGTTCATGCCTAAATTTATCTACACCATATCACCACTCCGGTCAACACCCCTGCGGCATGCAGGCAGTGGTTTCTGAGTCATCCACACGGTACAGCCGGGGCCTCACGGTTGCCCCCTGTACCGGTTCATTTCTTTTTCATCATACGCTGCACCAATGTCACGTTTTTTTTATACAAGTCACCAGTATTCATTTCTGTCACGCCTTGTTCATGCGCAATTTGTCCACACCGTACTACCATTCCGGTCAACACCTCTGCAGCATGCGGCATGGTTTCTGGCCTAATCACCCATTTCTGTTTCATTTCATAGACGCTGCGCTAATGTCACGGCTTTCTCACAGTCACCAGCATCTCTTTTTGTCATGTCTCGTTCAGCAATCTTCCCACAGGCACAACACTGCGGTCAGCACCCCTGGGGTCCAGGCTCGTTCCCCATTTCCTTTTCAGTCCATATCACCCCACAATCATCCACATTCATGCCCCCCCCCCACCTCCTCATGTTCATGTGCACGGCTGCAGGAGCACAAATGCGTATGAGTTATTTCATACGGTACAGCAGGGCCTCACGGTTGCCCTGTACCGGTTCATCTCACTTCATCAATGCGCACCAATGTCACGGTTTTCATGCAAGTCACCAGCATTCATTTCTGTCACACCTGTTTCATGCATATTCATTCACAAACCGCACCACCATTCCGGTCAACAGCTCTGGCAGCATGCGACCAATGGTTCGTGGATTAAATCCCCCCCCCCTTTTTTTCCATGGTTCTTTTCACACACACTGCATCCATGTCACGGCTGCTCGCAGCAATCACCGGCAGCTCATTGCTCATGCCTATTCTGGCGTCTCCCCACAGGACCGTCACTCCGGTCAGCCCCCTGATGGTTCCAGCCCCATTCCCCATTTCTGGGTTTCACCCCTCAAACATCCAACATTCATGCCCTCCGCCCCCCCCTCCCCTCCCCTCCCTCCCCTCCTCGTTTCCAGGTACACAGAACAGGGGCCAGCTGCGGTACACCCGGCACACCCCCCATTCATTTCAAACTTCACTGGGCTTGCCGCGGCGCGGACATCCCCTCCCCACCGCCTCCTGCCTGTTTGCCACTCCTCCTGCTGCGTGGCCGATGGCGCCCGGCCGCGTCCTGGGGCCTGGTCTGCGCATGCGCGGCCGGGGTTCTGCGCATGCGCGGCGATTTCATCGGCGCATGCGCGGTGTCCCGGCGGCCGTGGGGGGACTCTGGACGAATGGGTTCAAAAATAAATGGCTTTCATTTTTTCTATGCTCCAAAATGTCACTCCTTACGAACAGTCACATAATCCTCCAAGCATGTTCCACATGATTCATTTTCACTTCACCAACAACGTTCATGGCCCCCCCCCCCCGGTCATTAGGTGCGCTGTCACGGGGGCCAGCGGCGGTGCAACCTGCACCCCCCCCCCCTTTCATTTCACCTCCACTGGGCTTACCGCTGCCCTGACATCCCCTCCCCACCACCTCCTGCCTGGTTACCGCTCCTCCTGCCGCGCGGCCGATGGCGCCCGGCCGCGTCCTGGTGCCTGGTCTGCGCATGCGCGGCCGGGGTTCTGCGCATGCGCGGCGATTCCGTCGGCGTGTGCGCGGTGTCCCGGCGGCCGTGCGCGCCGCTTCTGTTGCGGGGGGGCGCCGCCGGACGGCAGGGGAGCCTTCCAGCACGCCCCTTACAGTCATATAACACCCCAGCAGCCCACACAAAGAAAAGAAAAATAAATAAATAAAAAAAAAAACGCCATCAAACACCTTTTGGAATAAACATGAAGATTATAAGCCAGGCCCTCTTGTCCAAAATCAATGTATGATCTTATAAATGCTCTTCTGGCTGAAAGGGCATAACTTCCCATACACACACTCAGCTGCAAAGAGACTGTCTCAAAAAGGGTTCTTCACCTTTTTTGCTAACAATGATCTACCCTTTGGATAGGTCATCAGCTTAAAAAAATAAAATAAAATAAATAAATAAATAAATAAATAAAAAAATAAAAAAATTAATAATGGAAGCACTGGGGGGAGGAGTCATCGTCTGGTCATCCGGGAAAAATAAAAAAATAAAATAAAATAAAAATATATATATATTATAATTGTTTCATCATAATCAATAAATAGGTGGGAATTGCAGGGACACGGTCCAAATGTTCCATTAACCACCTCCGGACCGCTGTACGCACAGACGCGTCCTGGAGGTGGTTGATTCATTCCGAGTGGACGCATATACGCGTCATCTCGCGAGACGCGAGATTTCCTGTGAACGCGCGCACACAGGCGCGCGCGCTCACAGGAACGGAAGGTAAGAGAGTTGATCTCCAGCCTGCCAGCGGCGATCGTTCGCTGGCAGGCTGGAGATGTGTTTTTTTTAACCCCTAACAGGTATATTAGACGCTGTTTTGATAACAGCGTCTAATATACCTGCTACCTGGTCCTCTGGTGGTCCCCTTTGTTTGGATCGACCACCAGAGGACACAGGTAGCTCAGTAAAGTAGCACCAAGCACCACTACACTACACTACACCCCCCCCCGTCACTTATTAACCCCTTATTAGCCCCTGATCACCCCATATAGACTCCCTGATCACCCCCCTGTCATTGATCACCCCCCTGTCATTGATCACCCCCCTGTCATTGATCACCCCCCTGTCATTGATCACCCCCCTGTCATTGATCACCCCCCCTGTCATTGATCACCACCCCTGTCATTGATCACCCCCCCTGTCATTGATCACCCCCCCTGTCATTGATCACCCCCCTGTCATTGATCACCCCCCTGTCATTGATCACCCCCCTGTCATTGATCAACCCCCTGTCATTGATCAACCCCCTGTCATTGATCAACCCCCCTGTCATTGATCACCCCCCTGTCATTGATCACCCCCCTGTAAGGCTCCATTCAGACATTTTTTTGGCCCAAGTTAGCGGAATTATTATTATTTTTTCTTACAAAGTCTCATATTCCACTAACTTGTGACAAAAAATTAAATCTCACATGAACTCACCATACCCCTCACGGAATCCAAATGCGTAAAATTTTTTAGACATTTATATTCCAGACTTCTTCTCACGCTTTAGGGCCCCTAGAATGCCAGGGCAGTATAAATACCCCACATGTGACCCCATTTCGGAAAGAAGACACCCCCAGGTATTCCGTGAGGGGCATATTGAGTCCATGAAAGATTGAAATTTTTGTCCCAAGTTAGCGGAACGGGAGACTTTGTGAGAAAAAAATAAAAAATATCAATTTCCGCTAACTTGTGCAAAAAAAAAAAAATTTCTATGAACTCGCCATGCCCCTCATTGAATACCTTGGGGTGTCTTCTTTCCAAAATGGGGTCACATGTGGGGTATTTATACTGCCCTGGCATTCTAGGGGCCCCAAAGCGTGAGAAGAAGTCTGGTATCCAAATGTCTAAAAATGCCCTCCTAAAAGGAATTTGGGCCCCTTTGCGCATCTAGGCTGCAAAAAAGTGTCACACATCTGGTATCGCCGTACTCAGGAGAAGTTGGGGAATGTGTTTTGGGGTGTCATTTTACATATACCCATGCTGGGTGAGATAAATATCTTGGTCAAATGCCAACTTTGTATAAAAAAATGGGAAAAGTTGTCTTTTGCCAAGATATTTCTCTCACCCAGCATGGGTATATGTAAAAAGACACCCCAAAACACATTCCCCAACTTCTCCCGAGTACGGAGATACCAGATGTGTGACACTTTTTTGCAGCCTAGGTGGGCAAAGGGGCCCATATTCCAAAGAGCACCTTTCGGATTTCACTGGTCATTTACCTACTTACCACACATTAGGGCCCCTGGAAAATGCCAGGGCAGTATAACTACCCCACAAGTGACCCCATTTTGGAAAGAAGACACCCCAAGGTATTCCGTGAGGGGCATGGCGAGTTCCTAGAATTTTTTATTTTTTGTCACAAGTTAGTGGAAAATGATGATTTTTTTTTTTTTTTTTTTTCATACAAAGTCTCATATTCCACTAACTTGTGACAAAAAATAAAAACTTCCATGAACTCACTATGCCCATCAGCGAATACCTTGGGGTCTTTTCTTTCCAAAATGGGGTCACTTGTGGGGTAGTTATACTGCCCTGGCATTCTAGGGGCCCAAATGTGTGGTAAGGAGTTTGAAATCAAATTCTGTAAAAAATGACGAGTGAAATCCGAAAGGTGCTCTTTGGAATGTGGGCCCCTTTGCCCACCTAGGCTGCAAAAAAGTGTCACACATCTGGTATCTCCGTATTCAGGAGAAGTTGGGGAATGTGTTTTGGGGTGTCTTTTTACATATACCCATGCTGGGTGAGAGAAATATCTTGGCAAAAGACAACTTTTCCCATTTTTTTTATACAAAGTTGGCATTTGACCAAGATATTTATCTCACCCAGCATGGGTATATGTAAAATGACACCCCAAAACACATTCCCCAACTTCTACTGAATACGGAGATACCAGATGTGTGACACTTTTTTGCAGCCTAGGTGGGCAAAGGGGCCCACATTCCAAAGAGCACCTTTCGGATTTCACTCGTCATTTTTTACAGAATTTGATTTCAAACTCCTTACCACACATTTGGGCCCCTAGAATGCCAGGGCAGTATAACTACCCCACAAGTGACCCAATTTTGGAAAGAAGAGACCCCAAGGTATTTCGTGATGGGCATAGTGAGTTCATGGAAGTTTTTATTTTTTGTCACAAGTTAGTGGAATATAAGACTTTGTAAGAAAAAAAAAAAAAAAAAAAAAATCATCATTTTCCGCTAACTTGTGACAAAAAATAAAAAGTTCTATGAACTCACTATGCCCATCAGCGAATACCTTAGGGTGTGTACTTTCCGAAATGGGGTCATTTGTGGGGTGTTTGTACTGTCTGGGCATTGTAGAACCTCAGGAAACATGACAGGTGCTCAGAAAGTCAGAGCTGCTTCAAAAAGCGGAAATTCACATTTTTGTACCATAGTTTGTAAACGCTATAACTTTTACCCAAACCATTTTTTTTTTTACCCAAACATTTTTTTTTTATCAAAGACATGTAGAACAATAAATTTAGAGCAAAATTTATATATGGATGTCGTTTTTTTTGCAAAATTTTACAACTGAAAGTGAAAAATGTCATTTTTTTGCAAAAAAATCGTTAAATTTCGATTAATAACAAAAAAAGTAAAAATGTCAGCAGCAATGAAATACCACCAAATGAAAACTCTATTAGTGAGAAGAAAAGGAGGTAAAATTCATTTGGGTGGTAAGTTGCATGACCGAGCAATAAATGGTGAAAGTAGTGTAGGTCAGAAGTGTAAAAAGTGGCCTGGTCTTTCAGGGTGTTTAAGCACTGGGGGCTGAGGTGGTTAAATTGCCGGCACGCGCTTTCCGCCTGGGCATGGCCACACGGCACGCACTGGTCTCTTTTCACACCAGGCGCAAGCTGTCGTTTCATGAACAACCGCCATGATCCTCCCGGTCGTGTATATGTACCATATGCATTTGCACATTTCATCACACTATTTTATGTCTACCCTCCCCCTTTCTTTTTTCAGGCGGTCAACCTATATTGTATTTTGCACTACCATGTATCCGGAGAATTTTTCTTACCACCAGGTACGTTCACCTGCTCATTAACAAAAGTCTTCCTTACATTTCGAATAATCCCGTTAGGGTCAGCGTGCTGGCTTTAGGGGCACCATCATCCCACTAGGTTACCCCCTTCTTGGCTTCGCCAGCAGTTAGTGGTCCCGCGAGGCCGACACCCCGCCTCAAACGTACAGAGGCACCCGCCCAACGCGCCACCTCGTTAGTAAGCCGCCTCGCGTGTTGCATAGAGAGGGCCTCACCTGTCACTCCCTTCCCCTAGTCCTGTCTTACAGTCACCGAGAGGCCAACGCTCCTGCCACTACCACAAGTGGCCTCATTAACCCCTCGCGCCAAATCATAGGTAGAGCCTCTCAAGCCGCTTGGCAATTAGCAGGGCCTCATCTGTCACCATGCAAGTATAATTTTTTCGCCATCCGGCCTAGCTAGCCAGCACGATCCTGTGTTTCCCCAAGCTAATCAACTGTTTTTTTTTACTATGTCTCTGGAAGGGAAAGAGAACTTCTCCCTACCTGGCACCCCTGCTAGATCCGTCACTGCTACCCAGGGAGACGGTCTAGCCAGTCCAGCACCCATCAGATCCTGGGCAATCCCGCGCATGACGATTGAGTCAAGGTGACGGCATGTTCCCTTCCCCGCCACGGCGAGGGAAGCAGAGCTTTTCCAGGTGCTGCGCACGCCAATCGATAACAGGGAGGCAGGGGAGGACCTAGCCAGTCCAGCACAGGGGATATACATACCATGCTGTCCTCCCTAAATGTCATCCATGTCTAAAGTCAACGCCAGGTTGGAGAGGCTGGAATCGGTCACTGCGACCCTCTCCTTGGCGGGGCCACCACCGGCAGCGTCACCGGCCGGATTGCCAGTGATCACGTCGACCGTTAGCCTGGAGGACCAAGAAGTCAGCCCGACGCACATAATACCGGAGGAGGAACCAGGGGTACCCATCGCCACCAAGAAGACAGAAGGGCCAGACACGGTCATCACCTTTCCTGGGTACCCAGTTGGATTCAGCCAGTTTGCCATCCGGGAAGATCCAGGACATTCTCGCCCACATAGGCAACTACCTTCAACTCAGCACCGGCAACCGCAAAGAACTGCAGTCCCTGCTGGGCTCCCTGATCTTTGCCATGCGCATCCACCTCAGTGTCGCACATTTATATCACGGCTCCTGCACCTCTCCCCTTTTCCTACACGACTCACACAGGTTGTCCCTGGATGCCCACGCTGCAGGCAGGTCTGGGCATGTGGGGGAGATTTCTGTCCACCTGGAATGGCGGGAGCTTGTTTCTCCCTCAGCCGTCGGACTCTTCCCCCTCTATCCGGTCAGATGCGGCATCTACCACAGGCTTCGCGGCCATTTTTGGGAACGATTGGCTGTGGGGCAGCTGGCCTCCTGCGGTCCGGGGTTTGGAAGGATTCTCCACTGCCTCAGCGCTTTTCAAGATCTACCCCATTGTGGCGGCGGCCGTAGCATGGGGTCATTCATGGGCAACATGTCGGTCCGGTGCTATTCAGACAACCATACGACCTGCCAGTTCATCAACAGGATTGTTCCAAATCTCTCACAATCGTGAGGTTTCTGCGGAGACTTCCTTGGTTGGCCGCTTGCAATATTTTCTTCTTGCATTGTTTCCATGTCCCGGGGGTGGGCAATACGGCAGCTGACAGTCTGTCTCGCGTCAAATTTCAGGCATTTCATCAAGCTCTCCCATCAGCGTTACCCACAGCCTCCATCACTCCAAACAGCTCATTCTGGATTAGAAGGCATCATGCGGCATAGCCAGTCTTTGTCGCGCTTAGCACTATCAGACGATACACATAGAACATACGACAGAGCGTTCACACTATTCAACAGGTCCTGTTGGAACACAACATCACGCACCCTTTTTGTCATGACGTCTCTTCCGGGGTTGGCTTCTTTTTGCCACCTCAAACTCATGTCATACAACACCATCAAACCATATCTCACTGGCATTTCAACATCATATGCTAATCATACACCCCAATAACATCAGCTTCATGTCCTCGCACCAGATCAAATCCATACTCAGAGGTATTCAGGAAACGGAACCCGCACGTCCAGCCCAGAGGCTACCCATAATCAATCATATCTTCAAAGCATTATCCGACTTACTGGACGCCACGCCTCTGGAAACAGATACCAACTCCATCATCAATACGGCATTTACTTGACCTTCTACGGATTCCTGAGTTCCGGGAAATTCACTACAGCCTCCACGACCCGAACCTCACCTTGTCTTCTTGTCTCCCACTTGTCAAAACACATGGTTCACTACATCCTGTCCTTACCTCACTCCAAGAATAGTCAGCACTTACCCGTCAACATTTCATATTACCCCACGCACAACAGATGGTGTCCAGTCAGGGTCCTGGATGCTCACAATCAGCATCACAAGTTCTACCCTCTCAACCGCTACTTCAACTACATGGTTCGGTACTCACCACCACCACCTTCATGACCCATGTCGGGTCATCCCTCACACAACTAGGCCTCAACGCAGCCAACTACTCAGGGCACTCCTTTCGCATTGGAGCCACGTCCACGGCCTCCAGTGCCAACATCCTCACTCATGGCATCAGGGGATTGGGGCGCTGGGAGTCATCCGCTTACGCGCAATACATTCCCCAATCCAACACAAGAGTTTAAGAGTGGCTTTCCAAAACATGTCGGGTTAAGCTATTGATACATCAATTGGCTACAATAAACTGGTTATTTCCATTTTTGCCCTCTTCTTTCTCAGGCCTACCTCATCCTCGGTTTCGGCACACCACAACCGACTACACTCATTCCCTGCTTTCCCAGGGCTCTTCACTGTACTACCGTAAGCCCCTTACACAAGTATTAAGGCAGATTGCCTGGATTTGTGGGAGGGGCTGAGGTCCGCCTCCAGCCTATTTAGGGCACTCCCCTTACCTGGCTCCTGCATCATTGAGGTCTGAGCTTTGACCCTCCCACCACTCCACTCATTTACAACTCATTTCTTCCATATCTTTTCCTTGGGTAGGCCCTCTTCTTTCTCAGGCCTACCTCATCCTCGGTTTCGGCACACCACAACCGACTACACTCATTCCCTGTTTCCCAGGGCTCTTCACTGTACTACCGTAAGCCCCTTACACAAATATATTACTATGAGGATTTTTCATCAATGAACTATGTATGATCCATATAAGACACCGATGTTGTGATGTTACATTTGTGCTGCCCTGCATTATAATTGATTCATGTGTTCCAACACATATGGGAACTTACCATGTCAAATGGTGAATTCAAAGACAGACACATTGTATGTTACTGCTTTTTTCTTTTATTTTTTCCTTTCCCCATGTTCTCTGTATAATATCCCCAGAATTATATCTGGACAGATGTTGAGAACATTGAAATATTCGAATGATATATGGGAATGCGCACATGAACATGGAGATAATGAAAAGGAGATGATAGCAATAACAACAAATAATAATATATAAAAAATGTATAAAAACTATTGATATATAAATGTCTGTCTTAAATATGATATATCAGGATGATAATACAACCATACTAAGACTAAAATCATAGATAACAACAATAAAATATACCGGTTGTTTGCTTCCAAAAAAGTATATATAATACTTACAGATTTTGTCTCAGTTATACTATGTGGTCCTTTTTTACTATCGTCGGGCTACATAAGTTTATACTACAATGGAATAACATGTCCAGTCCTCCCTTATAGACTAGTCCGTCCTTTGGAGAGTATGACACAGTTCACGTGGAGCGTCCTTTTAACAGACGGATCTGAAGGATAGAAGACAAACTCTGGGTGAAATGGTAGTCTTGTCAGTGACGCCCGAATACACCATAATTATTACAATATGTTGGATTGGTTTCTGCATATGAACCTTGATGCCTGTTCACACCTTGCGTTAATTCGCTGAGAGTGATTAGCTCAATATTTTATTCATTCATTTTTTCATAAAGAATTTGGTGGATCTGGGCCTCACTGACATAGGACTATGGAATATTATCAATTTTACTCCATATCAACCTTGCGTGTGTGTATATATATGTTTGTATATACACATATATATACATGTAGTTCTCTCTTCTGATATGTTTTTCCTTGATATATATAGATTGTCTGTTCCCAATGAACAACATTAGTGCATTTATACCATGCTGGGCTGTCAAATCATGAATCATATGCATATATGTTTGTCAGAACTATATGGTTTTTTCTTTGTTTTGGAGTAGAGTAATTACACTTTGCTATTTTTATTCATTGTATTATATATAGTATTATATGTTGTAGCACTTCGGGTATGGAAATGTTTATGCCACAGGTGAACTTGTTTGCACAGGTGTCTCGCGTCCACCGGACTGATTTTTGACTTACCCTGGTTTTCTGAGGTCCCTCCTTGTGGTCGGATGTCTCGAGGTTGAGCCTTATTTCAGCCCGGTGCACGCCAGACGCCTTAGATCATGACTAAGAACGACACCGTTCGAAACGCGTAGATCGTGGGGAGCAGTGGGTTCCTGTGTCACTGTTGCTGTCTGTACCTGTATTTTGGTGAAGAATTTAATAAAGACCGGGATTTTTTCACAAAACGTCCTTTGGTGCCGGAGCCTTTTTCCACTGTCACTTTATTGGCAGTATACATTACCACTCCGTGGGCCAGTCTAAATAAACCAGTGTTGTTCTAACAGTTCAAGTGCGTCCTAAGTCCTTAAGGGGTTAAACAACAAACAAAGGATCCCTCAGGAGGTTGCGATGCTATATTTATTATACTGAAGGATTAAATGGTCACTCGGACCTTAGCGTAACTTTTGCAACCTCTCTGACTAGTAATGATAAAATTTTTATCATTATTAATCACTCTTTTAAAATACATTTACTACTTGGGAACTCGCTGCTTAAAATTCCTCAGGGAGATCAGGGTTCGGGATCTGTCTCATGTTTATTATATAGTGTATGTCCACATTGGACTTCACAGGGCGGGATATGAACCACCCCTCGAGTCTCCAAACTATGCAAGAGTCTCTATGTCTGACACTATCTAAATGCAATTTCCCACTGTGAGGTCCCTGCCTCAAATTCCCTGAACTAAAATCTTGGTTCCTGCATCCCTACATGTTTCGCCGTGTACTCAGCGTCTTCAGGGGATGACATGCAGGTATCAGACATAGAGACTCTTGCATAGTTTGGAGACTCGAGGGGTGGTTCATATCCCGCCCTGTGAAGTCCAATGTGGACATACACTATATAATAAACATGAGACAGATCCCGAACCCTGATCTCCCTGAGGAATTTTAAGCAGCGAGTTCCCAAGAAGTAAATGTATTTTAAAAGAGTGATTAACTTATATGCGGATTTGGCACCTTCCACACTCTGCAAACGCAGAGAGATGAGGCCGGTGACATTAGCCCTACAGAATGCGCAGGAGTGCTATAGATGGGGGTTCCCATTCAACTTATCCTTCCAGCTAAACTCCCGTAATCATACGGTCCATACTCCAGCGGAAGGCTTTGAAGCTCTACAACGGGCAGGAATCCCATTTGAACGCTCAGAAATTCCAGCTGTCCCACCAAGACCACAACGACCAGCTAGGGTCTGGACCAATGTCCTCTCCTCTTCACCTCGTCCGACTAGATCGGCAGATAACTGAGACTATACAACTACAAGATGGTCTCTACTTTTCTTCAGGGATAGAGGACGGCACTCATCTACTGATCTGGACGCAAGTGTTACCTTTTCTATAAATCTTTGGGGGTCCTTTTGCCCCGGTTTTGTTGTTTTTATGTTCCACTTTCTTTTCACTACAGGGATTTGGCGCGATCATGTTGCTTCCTCCACCAGGGTTGACTGGTGTGGAGCCGTCTGCCCTTTTTGGGCACCGTCTCCCTTCACCTAACCCACTACTACTTGCTAGCCTTGCTAGGCACAGCCACATTGTATGCTATGTAGTGCTTGCAAGCACATTGTTAATGTTTTATTGTTTAACGGTTACTCAAGGGGGTAATTCCTATTGTCAGTCCAATTTAGAAATGTCCTATATCTCTTCATTATGTGTAAAATATTGACCCATAATGTACGGGGCTTTAATTCCCCCAGAAAACACAAATCACCTTTTTCTACATACCTTAAACCTCTACCTGATGTTATCTGCCTACAGGAATCGCACTTCACCCCTACATCACACTCGAAGTACTTCCACCAGCAATATACAAGATATTTCGAATCCACGTATTCCACTAAAAGCAGTTATCATCCTGTTAAAAAACTCCTTCCCGTTTTCCTTAACCCAGTCTATCATTGATCCAAATGGGAGATTTGTATTATTAATGGGCAATTATAAAGAAGAAACCTTATGTATAGTTAACGTTTATGCCCCAACTGACGAACCTATTACATTTTTTCAGTGATATGAGTCGCATAATTGAACCCCTCTCCTACTATAAGCTTTTATGGTGCGGAGACTTTAATTTTGTCCTCAAACCTATATTGGATCGCTCATCCCCCCCCCCTGGCCATCCTCGCCCATCTACTCGTACAGCCAAAATACGTCAAGTCTTAGAATCTTTGTCTCTGGCTGACTTATGGAGAGAACACAACGGTCCACAAAGGGGCTATACTTATTACTCCCCGGCTCATAACGTATACACCCGTATTGATATGATATTGGTCACTTCATCCTGTTTTCCATATCTTTCCTACTCCAGACATATTGTCTCATCATGGTCGGACCATGACATGGTTATGACAGAGATTGTCTCTGCGGACAAGTACAGCATTCCTTACTCTTGGAGGCTGAATGAATCCCTCTTAACACGCCCTGCTTTGTGTGGTCAGCTCCATGATGAACAAAAAAATTTTTTTATTGAGAATATTTCTCCTGACATTGACGCTATGATGTTGTGGCTAACCCACAAAGCCTTTATGCAAGGGAGGTTAATGGGGGTAGCTTCCCAATTAAAAAAGGAAAATAATTCAACCCAAATTGCTTAGAAGCTAAATTGGCCAGGTTGGGTCAAGCTCACCAACAATCCCCTTCACTTTGCCTTCTAAAAGCGGTCAAAGATGTTAAAGGGGTTCTGCACTTTCATTTAACTGATGATCTATCCTGGTAGCCAGGAGCAGGCACGTGTAAAGGCTGAGAGGCGGAAGATGGATGTGTGACAGGAAAGTCTGCTCCACCCCTCGTCTGCCTGCACTCCCATCAACAGTCCTCCTCCACCATACCATTGCAACTTCGGGCCAGCCGGTCCCTACCACTTGCTGCGGCTGGCAGGCCCCTATTACAGAACACCCGCAGAGGAGACCAGTCCCTGCATCCAACCACATGTAGCTGCGGCAGGTCCCTGACTCCCAGCACAGCAGCGCACTCTGCCCTTTCCCTTCAGCACACGCAACGCGACCGGCTCTTTCACTGCAGCAAGGTACTGTAATAAGCAAAGCGCCAGACATTTACTTTTTCCCCTATATTCACCCCATAGGACGCACTAACCCCCTCCCCCCCCCCATTTTGAGGGGGGGAGTGTGTCTTATAGGGCGAAAAATACAGTAAATGTGTAGAAACATCTCAAAGATGATCAAGAGAAATTAGGCCCCTAGAGATACATTTTTAATGTCACAGCAAATGGCCTGAACTTATGTCCATGCAAAAGGTAGAATGCAGACTGATAGGGGAAAACTTGAATGTTTCTGCACAAGGCCACAACGTAACAAAATGTGAAAGAAAAAATGAAAGGGTCTGAAAGTGTTCCAAACGCATTGCATAGGTCATTAACTATGAAGCCCTGTGCCCCTGTCGGGTATTTATTTCATATAAGATATGAAATCATAAAAATTATGATTTCATATTTTTATGAAATATGAAAAATTAAAAATTAAAATTTTTATTGGCGGACATATAAACGCCAGTTCTTTTATTGATGAGATCTAAAGTTAATTTGTGCAGATAATGAAACAGGGTGCAATTAATTATATAAAATATAATTTATTACAAATAAATACATGCAGTAAAAATGGCATACAAATGAATACAAGGATAATATCAAAATTGACCACAAAATGATGCTCCGCCGTTTACGCCGGGCTTACTTAATTTAGTACACCAAGTACAATACAATGTTATTCAAATTATTATCAAATTATTACCGATTATTAAAATATTATAATGTAACAATAACAACAAAACAATAGAAAGGAATATGTGGAAAATCCCTTATGCTCAATCAAAGAATATGGCAGTAAGAGACACCTTATAAATACGCCCGTTGGCCTAACTACGGATAATAATATCCGATCAGAGATTCTACTCTGATATCAATATTACAGGAATTCTAATGATGTGCACGTTCATTAAAATTTCCCATAAAATTATTGTTTTAACACTATTGACCCACTAATAATGGGGTCTCAACTATATGCCAATTGGAGCGATTTATAATTACTGCAAATGAAATAAATTATACATTACCCCTGGCTTTGGGATAAAGAGCTTTTAGAATGGACTCAGCTTTCCAAGGTTCAGATATGTCCCGTCCTATGGTATGTTCCTGACGTGTGAAGTGATGCTGATGAATGAATCTTTGTAAAGAGTTCCGTTGTGAAGAAGTCCTTGTGAAGTTTTTCTTTTTGTGAAGTTTGTGAAGTGTCTGTGAAGAAGTTCCTGCTATCCCAAAACTGGATCAGATATCCCAATCCTTATCTATGCCCATCCCCTCTTGGATTAGGGATTACCAATTAGATAAGGTGGGTGTGACGTATGTTAAACATGGGGATGATGTCATCTAATTGACATTCCTAAGAAACTTCTGCCCATCTACCACTTGATGGCACTGTTGTATCATATAACAATTTTGAATATTTTAAGAATTAACATATATACAGATTGTTTTATTACTACTTAAACTTTGCCCTTTCACACCTTAAATCAATTAGGAGGGGCTCTTTCTGACACTTTGCTCAGACTGACTGGCGGTATCAGAAGTTTTCCTAATCCCTGAATTTATGGGGCAGATAGGAGTCAGGATGGTTTTTCTGGTTTGTGTACCTTAACTGTCTTCAGCTATTGAGTAATGATGTTTGAAATAACATCAGCTCCTCTAAAATAAACCCTATTTAAGAAAATTCTATATCCCCTAGAATATATCCTCTCAATGAGATACAGACACATAAAGATACATTAATAATATTTGGTTATAATACATCAATATTGCATAGTATATATGAATCATTAATAAGTTCAAACGCTAAATAAATGCACACAGGAATATATATCTATATGCGAATATATGAATAGATATCTGTTCCACACCAGATGTGTTTTATGGACGTCTCTTATCAGATCATGGTTTAGCCATTAAAACACCCATTGTTCCTCAGACAGACAAGTTTAGAGAAACCTGTGTAGATAAATCCATGTCTCTAAACAATAATAAAAGTATAGTCTTCTCTATATATTCACTTTTAACACATTGAACTTGCTATGAACCCATCTTGGGTTTTTTCAGGTTCATGCTGATCACATGTTGTTAAAGGCAATGATCATCCATATTGAATATAGTATCATCAGATACATTGTACACTTATGAAAATGCACAACACCCCTAATAAAAAAAAATCTTGCAAGCTAGCTGTTTGTGACTTTTTAAACAACATTGCGCCTAACTTTAGGTGCAAGTGATGCTTCTATGCTGCCCTCTCCACTTTTTGAAAAGGGGAAGTGACTGGAACGTGATATGGCCGGGACCATCAGACATTTATACCAGTAAAGTGATGTAAAAGACTATTGAAGTCTATTTTATCCTACAGCTAGAATAAATTCATTGCCGACGAAGGATGTGCCTAACTTAGAGAAGAGGCCTGCATCTCTTCATCCTCTGGTGATGGAGCAGAGGATATGGTGTCGAATTATCTTCTATATAAAATTAATCTTCATATAAAAGAGAAGATCTCAGAAAAATAAAATACAAAAATGATCGGATCCTCTAGGCTGACATATCACCTCTAAGTTCTTTGATAAGAAATCTTAATTTGTTTTGTGCAATCAGTGAAACAAGGGACAAATATTTATGTAAAAATATATGTAAGAATTTATTTATAAATGAGTAAAATCCAATACAAAACAGACATAAGATCAATGGATAGACAAATTGACACAGTACCAACAAACCACCACTAGATGGTGGTGTAACCCACTATTGCTTTTTTCACCAGAATAAAATTGTCCGAAGACCAATACTGGAAGCATAACTGATCCACTGTCTCCTTAGGACCAATCAAATATATATATATATACTGTTAAAGATACTAGGTTAAATTTGAATTCTCCCTGAGCTGTTTTCACATCCTGATGTACTCCCATATGCTTTTTCTGTGATATGCTGTGACTGTGTCCGTGCCGCTGAGTATGTGCCGTGAGGGTTCGATACCCAGTAGCATTTGCTGGTCTCCATGGGGATGCGTGCGCGTCACTTGTTAAGTGCGGCGCTTGGATTCCTCTATACAAGTGGATATTGTGCGCTCCACCCTGGAACGCATGACGCTGTCCTAAGAGAGGGCGTGAACTCCAACATTATGATTTCAGCGATCATGTGATCAAAACATAGATCACATGACGAGCTGGATCTTTAAGGTCCTTTGACATGCGCAGTTTTATTATTGATACGCCGAACTTCATGTGGTCTGTGTCCCATCTCCACCGAAGGACCTTCTTGGATTGTGAATGTTTTTATCAGGTACACCTGCACTATTCACCATCGCTAATCATGATCAGATGGATATAATCATGAATCATGTCGCTTTATATTTGTATTGCACTATAATATGTTATTTTTGATATTAATTCTATATCCTATTTATATGGAACCCATGATATACACAATCTATGAATTCACGTGTTTGCATTATGTTTTTTTATCATTTTTTCATTATTTTATTAATATATATTAATTGAGAAATGTTTATTGATTAATGACACTAAGCTGTATAAAAAGCATGCTATGCTAGTATTTGTTCACTGCTTGAGAAAGATCCCAGAGAGAAGGATCGAAACGTTGCTGTCTGGTAAATAAAGTACTATCTTTTCATTTTACGCCTTGGAAGTGCTGCGGAATTTCTTTTTGTTATATATATATATATATATATATATATATATATGATATTAATATATTATACCCCACTCGTCAATCATACTATGGAAATATAATTTCCCAAGGGTTTTTCCTCTACTCAGATAATGTCCCATCTCCCATTAGCAATATGCATCTTTGCTAAGAGGACAACTAGCATTAGGGAGGTGTTTAACACTATATGTTCCCTCAGTATCGGGACTCTTGACTATATGCCGAGAGGAATATCTTATTAATACCACAATCAGTGAGTAAAAATATACGTTACCGGGTCAAGGATGAACAGGGTTGCGGGTGTGATCAGTTCTCAAAACTCTTCCAGTAGACAAAAATTAATCCAAGTTTATTTGTGATGAATCCTTCTTATGGGCAATTTTCTCTGTGCCAATGTTTCTTTGTAGCAAGATTTTCTTGTGTTGTAGTTGTATTTTAGTTGTTGAAGTAAGTTGTTAGTTGAAGTTCTGTCAGTTGAGAGTCCTGTCTAACCTCTTACATGCATACTTTATACCCCATGTTATCTAAGAACTTATCCCCTTCTAGATTAGGGATCTCCAATCAGACAAGGTGGGTCTATTCGTATGCAGATAATAATGATGTCATTTTAACCCTCGAAATATTGGTGAAAATGACATACTATTATCCATCTACCTCTAGATGGCACTGTTGTACCACATAACAATTTCAAACATTAATTCTAAATACCTAATAATACATTCACATGACCTTCTTAACCTCTCCAATATACATCAGTAATAAGGGTTTCTTCCTGACATTTTAATTACCCATAATCTAAACATGTTGGAGTCACTATCTTCTACTGTCTTTTTAAATTCATGATAATGGACAACGGGACAATGGGCCTTCTTATTTGGCATCCGGGTTCATATATTTAACTTGTCCACATGGCTGGCTAATAACATTCAGCTATCTTAATGAAATCCAATTAGTAGGAAGACAACTTCAATACTTTCTAGACCTTAAAAAGGCTATATTCAATCAGTGAGATACACACGGCATAAAATATATATTCTAAATTATACATACATGGTACGATATATATATATATATATACACACATATGTATCGACACACTGTTACACATAAATGACACATTATATAAATCATTGGTTAAGATATGTTGCAAATCTAAATATACCACACAGAAATATATAGAACATAATCATACATACATGAATGGGACATTCACACACCAAATGTCTCCCATAAGGCATGACTTCCTTAATGACCTTGTAATGAAGTAACATAGTAACATAGTAACATAGTACATAAGGCCGAAAAAAGACATTTGTCCATCCAGTTCGGCCTGTTATCCTGCAAGTTGATCCAGAGGAAGGCAAAAAACAAACAAAAACAAAAAAAACCTTGTGAGGTAGAAGCCAATTTTCTCCACTTTAGGGGAATAAAAAATTCCTTCCCGACTCCAATCATGCAATCAGAATAACTCCCTGGATCAACGACCCCTCTCTAGTAGCTATAGCCTGTAATATTATTAAGCTCCAGAAATACGTCCAGGCCCCTCTTGAATTCCTTTATTGTACTCACCATCACCACCTCCTCAGGCAGAGAGTTCCATAGTCTCACTGCTCTTACCGTAAAGAATCCTCTTCTATGTTTGTGTACAAACCTTCTTTCCTCCAGACGCAGAGGATGTCCCCTCGTCACAGTCACAGTCCTGGGGATAAATAGCTTATGGGATAGATCTCTGTACTGACCCCTGATATATTTATACATATTAATTAGATGTCCCCTCAGTCGTCTTTTTTCTAAAGTGAATAACCCTAATTTTGATAATCTTTCAGGGTACTGTAGTTGCCCCATTCCAGTTATTACTTTAGTTGCCCTCCTCTGAACCCTCTCCAGCTCTGCTATGTCTGCCTTGTTTACAGGAGCCCAGAACTGTACACAGTACTCCATGTGTGGTCTGACTAGCGATTTGTAAAGTGGTAGGACTATGTTCTTATCACGGGAATCTATGCCCCTTCTGATGCAACCCATTATCTTGTTGGCCTTGGCAGCAGCTGCCTGACACTGGTTTTTGCTGCTTAGTTTGCTGTTTATTAAAATTCCTAGATCCTTTTCCATGTCAGTGTTACCGAGTGTTTTACCATTTAGTATGTACAGGTGACTTGCATTTTTCCTTCCCATGTGCATAACTTTACATTTGTCAGTGTTAAACCTCATCTGCCACTTATCTGCCCAAGCCTCCAATCTATCCAGATCCCTCTGTAGTAGTATACTGTCCTCATCAGTGTAAATTACTTTACACAGTTTAGTGTCATCTGCGAAAATTGATACTTTACTATGCAAGCCTTCTACAAGATCATTAATAAATATATTGAAGAGAATAGGGCCCAATACTGACCCCTGAGGTACTCCACTAGTGACAGTGACCCAATCTGAGTATGTACCGTTAATAACCACCCTCTGTTTTCTATCACTCAGCCAGTTACTTACCCACATACAGATGTTTTCTCCCAGTCCGAGCATTCTCATTTTATATACTAACCTTTTATGTGGTACAGTGTCAAATGCTTTGGAGAAGTCCAGATATACGACATCCATTGATTCGCCGCTGTCAAGTCTAGAACTTACCTTCTCATAGAAACTGATTAAATTAGTCTGACATGACCGATCCCTCACGAAGCCATGCTGATATGGCGTTATTTGCTTATTTCCGTTGAGATGCTCTAATATAGCATCTCTCAGAAAACCTTCAAACAGTTTACCCACAACAGATGTTAAACTTACCGGCCTATAGTTTCCAGGCTCTGTTTTTGGCCCCTTTTTGAATATTGGCACCACATATGCCATGCGCCAATCCTGTGGGACATTCCCTGTCAGTATAGAGTCTGCAAATATCAGAAATAAGGGTCTGGCTATGACATTACTTAATTCCTTTAGGATACGGGGGTGTATGTCATCCGGTCCTGGCGATTTGTCTATTTTAATCTTTTTAAGTCGCTGATGTACTTCTTCCTGGGTCAGACAGGACACTTTTAATGGGGAATTTATTTTTGCATTCTGCATGTCATCTGACAATTTATTTTCCTCAGTGAATACATTGGAGAAAAAAATATTTAACAGCTTTGCTTTCTCCTCATCGCTCTCTGCGACTCCCCCCTCATTACTCTTTAAAGGGCCAACACCTTCAGATTTATACTTTTTAACATTTATATAATTGAAGAACATTTTAGGGTTAGTTTTACTCTCTTTGGCAATTAATCTCTCGGTCTCTAGTTTGGCCGCTTTTATTTGTTTTTTACATGTTCTATTTTTTTCCTTATAGTTTTTCAGTGCTTCCGTGCTACCCTCCTGTTTTACTGTTTTATATGCTTTCTTTTTGTCATTTATTGCTTTCTTTACAGTTCTATTTATCCACATTGGTTTCTTTTTGTTCCTTAACCTTTTATTACCATACGGTATGTACCTCTCACAATGAGATTTTAGGATGTTTTTAAAGATATCCCATTTTGTGGCTGTATTTTTGAGGACTTTGTCCCAGTTAGTTTGGCCTATGGCGTCTCTTAGTTGGCTAAATTTAGCTTTTTTGAAGTTTGGTATTTTTGTTCCTCCCTGTAGAAACGCTCTTTTGAATGATAATTGGAAGGTTATTACTTTATGGTCACTATTTCCCAGGTGTCCCCCAACCTGCACGTCTGTTGTTCTGTCAGGTCTATTGGTTAATACTAAGTCCAGTATGGCCATCCCTCTAGTCGGGTCCTGAACCAGTTGGGAGAGGTAATTGTCTTTGGTTATTGCCAAGAACCTGTTTCCCTTATGAGATATACAAGTTTCAGTTTCCCAGTCTATATCTGGGTAGTTGAAGTCCCCCATAATAACCACCTCATTATGATTTGCCGCCTCGTCTATCTCGTTTAGTAGTAGATTTTCTGTGGACTCTGGTATATTAGGTGGTTTATAGTAAACTCCTATTAGTAATTTACTGTTGTTTTTAGCTCCATGTATCTCTACCCACAGTGACTCCACATGTTCATGTCCCTCACTTATATCTTCACGGAGTGTGGGCTTTAGACCGGACTTTACATAAAGGCAGACCCCTCCCCCTCTCCGGTTTTGACGATCCTTTCTAAACAGACTGTAACCTTGTACATTAACCGCCCAGTCATAGCTATCATCCAGCCATGTCTCAGTTATTCCCACTATGTCATAGTCCTCCTCACACATCACTAATTCCAGTTCACCAGTTTTATTAGTCAGGCTTCTGGCATTAGTATACATACATTTGAGAGGTTTATGTATATTTTTTACCCTACACCTTTCCTTCTGAACTGTTCTAGTCCCTCCTTCCATTCCTCCCCCAGTCCCACTACCTTGCCCCCGGTCTCTATCTGCACTATCTTCCCCTCCTATAACGTAATTACCCTCCCCCCCAGTCCCTAGTTTAAACACTCCTCCAACCTTCTAGCCATCTTTCTCCCCAGCACAGCTGCCCCTTCCCCATTGAGGTGCAGCCCGTCCCTACGATAGAGCCTGTAGCCGATAGAAAAATCGGCCCAGTTCTCCAGGAACCCAAACCCCTCCTTCCTACACCAGTTCTTGAGCCACTTGTTAATCTCCCTAATCTCCCATTGCCTTTCTTGTGTGGCTCGTGGTACAGGCAGTATTTCGGAAAATACTACCTTTGAGGTCCTTGCCCTCAGCTTTTGACCTAAATCCCTGAAATCATTTTTAAGGACTCTCCACCTACCTCTAACTTTGTCATTGGTTCCGATATGGACCATGACCGCTGGATCTTCTCCAGCCCCTCCCAGTAATCTGTCAACCCGATCCGCGATGTGTCGAACTCTAGCGCCAGGAAGACAGCACACTGTTCGGCGATCACGTCCTTTGTGACAGATTTCCCTATCTGTTCCCCTAATAATGGAGTCTTCCACTACCAGCACCTGTCTGGCCTGCCCTGCTCTCCTGGTTCCCTGCTTACTGGAGCTGACATTCCCCTGACTGGCAGAGGAAGTGTCTGGCTGCAGCAGTGCCGTCCACGGACTGACATCCCCCTCATCTGCCAAACGTGCAAACTTGTTGGGGTGTGTCAGATCAGGGCTAGCCTCCCTGGCACTCTTCCCTCTACCCCGCTTTCTAACTTTTACCCAGCTAGCTACCTCACTTTCCTCAGCCTCCTCTCTGTCACCCTCCCCCTCATCTACCCCAAAGAGTGCTTGCTCGGTGAGAAGCAAACTCTTTTGCAAATTATCAATGCCTCTCAGTGTTGCAACTTGCCCGTTTAGAGACTCGATTTGCGATTCCAAACGGGTAATTTGCTCACATCTAGAACAAAGATATACACCCTTGAACTCCTGTTCCAGGACTGCATACATCATGCAAGATGTGCACTGGACTGCGTTGTAAATTGTGCAACACATACTAAATGGGGATTACAACAGTAAAAAAGTAAAACAGTATATATGATTTAGATTTAGACCCTGTCTGCTGTAGTCGAAGGACCACGTAAAATTAAGCCAACAACACACAAGGAAATTATATCCAACCTTAGTTTCCAAACTCCTTTTCTTAAACTCCTTGTTTTTTAACTCCACTTAATAAGAAGCCACTTAGTAGAGCAAGCCTCAGGAAGAGCAGGCTCTGGAGAGTGTAAGTGGGTCAATTTATAGCACCTGGTTGCCCAGGGCACTCGCCTTAATTAAGCAGAGAAAAAAAAAAAAAAAAAAAAAAGATTTTAAATGGCAGTACTAGAATACAAACACTTAACTTTCAATGATCTCTGCTGCAATCCACACTCAGCCACCTGCAATCACTCCCACAAAACCACACACAGCTCTAGAACTCCTTGTTTTTTAACTCCACTTAATAAGAAGCCACTTAGTAGAGCAAGCCTCAGGAAGAGCAGGCTCTGGAGAGTGTAAGTGGGTCAATTTATAGCACCTGGTTGCCCAGGGCACTCGCCTTAATTAAGCAGAGAAAAAAAAAAAAAAACGATTTTAAACGGCAGTACTAGAATACAAACACTTAACTTTCAATGATCTCTGCTGCAATCCACACTCAGCCACCTGCAATCACTCCCACAAAACCACACACAGCTCTAGAACTCCTTGTTTTTTAACTCCACTTAATAAGAAGCCACTTAGTAGAGCAAGCCTCAGTAAGAGCAGGCTCTGGAGAGTGTAAGTGGGTCAATTTATAGCACCTGGTTGCCCAGGGCACTCGCCTTAATTAAGCAGAGAAAAAAAAAAAAAAACGATTTTAAACGGCAGTACTAGAATACAAACACTTAACTTTCAATGATCTCTGCTGCAATCCACACTCAGCCACCTGCAATCACTCCCACAAAACCACACACAGCTCTAGAACTCCTTGTTTTTTAACTCCACTTAATAAGAAGCCACTTAGTAGAGCAAGCCTCAGGAAGAGCAGGCTCTGGAGAGTGTAAGTGGGTCAATTTATAGCACCTGGTTGCCCAGGGCACTCGCCTTAATTAAGCAGAGAAAAAAAAAAAACGATTTTAAATGGCAGTACTAGAATACAAACACTTAACTTTCAATGATCTCTGCTGCAATCCACACTCAGCCACCTGCAATCACTCCCACAAAACCACACACAGCTCTAGAACTCCTTGTTTTTTAACTCCACTTAATAAGAAGCCACTTAGTAGAGCAAGCCTCAGGAAGAGCAGGCTCTGGAGAGTGTAAGTGGGTCAATTTATAGCACCTGGTTGCCCAGGGCACTCACCTTAATTAAGCAGAGAAAAAAAACAAAAAAAAAAACAACGATTTTAAATGGCAGTACTAGAATACAAACACTTAACTTTCAATGATCTCTGCTGCAATCCACACTCAGCCACCTGCAATCACTCCCACAAAACCACACACAGCACTAGAACTCCTTGTTTTTTAACTCCACTTAATAAGAAGCCACTTAGTAGAGCAAGCCTCAGGAAGAGCAGGCTCTGGAGAGTGTAAGTGGGTCAATTTATAGCACCTGGTTGCCCAGGGCACTCGCCTTAATTAAGCAGAGAGAAAAAAAAAAACGATTTTAAATGGCAGTACTAGAATACAAACACTTAACTTTCAATGATCTCTGCTGCAATCCACACTCAGCCACCTGCAATCACTCCCACAAAACCACACACAGCTCTAGAACTCCTTGTTTTTTAACTCCACTTAATAAGAAGCCACTTAGTAGAGCAAGCCTCAGGAAGAGCAGGCTCTGGAGAGTGTAAGTGGGTCAATTTATAGCACCTGGTTGCCCAGGGCACTCGCCTTAATTAAGCAGAGAAAAAAAAAAAAAAAAAAAACGATTTTAAATGGCAGTACTAGAATACAAACACTTAACTTTCAATGATCTCTGCTGCAATCCACACTCAGCCACCTGCAATCACTCCCACAAAACCACACACAGCTCTAGAACTCCTTGTTTTTTTTAACTCCACTTAATAAGAAGCCACTTAGTAGAGCAAGCCTCAGGAAGAGCAGGCTCTGGAGAGTGTAAGTGGGTCAATTTATAGCACCTGGTTGCCCAGGGCACTCACCTTAATTAAGCAGAGAAAAAAAAAAAAAGATTTTAAATGGCAGTACTAGAATACAAACACTTAACTTTCAATGATCTCTGCTGCAATCCACACTCAGCCACCTGCAATCACTCCCACAAAACCACACACAGCACTAGAACTCTTTGTTTTTTAACTCCACTTAATAAGAAGCCACTTAGTAGAGCAAGCCTCAGGAAGAGCAGGCTCTGGAGAGTGTAAGTGGGTCAATTTATAGCACCTGGTTGCCCAGGGCATTCGCCTTAATTAAGCAGAGAAAAAAAAAAAAAAAAACGATTTTAAATGGCAGTACTAGAATACAAACACTTAACTTTCAATGATCTCTGCTGCAATCCACACTCAGCCACCTGCCATCACTCCCACAAAACCACACACAGCTCTAGAACTCCTTGTTTTTTAACTCCACTTAATAAGAAGCCACTTAGTAGAGCAAGCCTCAGGAAGAGCAGGCTCTGGAGAGTGTAAGTGGGTCAATTTATAGCACCTGGTTGCCCAGGGCACTCGCCTTAATTAACCACTTACCGTCACGCTAACGCCGAAAGGCGTCATTTCTGCGGCGCTCCCAGGTCACACAAACGCCGATTGGCGTCATCTCGCGTGAGCCGAGATTTCCTGTGAACGCGCGCACACAGGCGCGCGCGCTCACAGGAACGGAAGGTAAGAGAGTTGATCTCCAGCCTGCCAGCGGCGATCGTTCGCTGGCAGGCTGGAGATGTGATTTTTTTTAACCCCTAACAGGTATATTAGACGCTGTTTTGATAACAGCGTCTAATATACCTGCTACCTGGTCCTCTGGTGGTCCCCTTTGTTTGGATCGACCACCAGAGGACACAGGTAGCTCAGTAAAGTAGCACCAAGCACCACTACACTACACTACACCCCCCCCGTCACTTATTAACCCCTTATTAGCCCCTGATCACCCCTGATCACCCCATATAGACTCCCTGATCACTCCCCTGTCATTGATTACCCCCCTGTCATTGATCACACCCCTGTAAAGCTCCATTCAGATGTCCGCATGATTTTTACGGATCCACTGATAGATGGATCGGATCCGCAAAACGCACACGGACGTCTGAATGGAGCCTTACAGGGGCGTGATCAATGACTGTGGTGATCACCCCATATAGACTCCCTGATCACCCCCTGTCATTGATTACACCCCTGTCATTGATCACACCCCTGTAAAGCTCCATTCAGACGTCCGCATGATTTTTACGGATCCACTGATAGATGGATCGGATCCGCAAAACACATACAGGCGTCTCCCTGGAGCCTTCCAGGGGGGGTGATCACCCCATATAGACTCCCTGATCACCCCCCTGTCATTGATCACCCCCCCTGTCAGGCTGCATTCAGATGTCCGTATGATTTTTACGGATCCACGGATACATGGATCAGATCCGCAAAACACATACGGACATCTGAATGGAGCCTTACAGGGGCATGATCAATGACTATGGTGATCACCCCATATAGACTCCCTGATCACCCCCCTGTCATTGATCACCCCCCCCTGTCATTGATCACCCCCCTGTCATTGATCACCCCCCTGTAAAGCTCCATTCAGACGTCCGCATGATTTTTACGGATCCACTGATAGATGGATCGGATCCGCAAAACACATACAGGCGTCTCCCTGGAGCCTTCCAGGGGGGGTGATCACCCCATATAGACTCCCTGATCACCCCCCTGTCATTGATCACCCCCCCTGTCAGGCTGCATTCAGATGTCTGTATGATTTTTACGGATCCACGGATACATGGATCGGATCCGCAAAACACATACGGACATCTGAATGGAGCCTTATAGGGGGGTGATCAATGACAGGGGGGTGATCACCCCATATAGACTCCCTGATCACCCCCCTGTCATTGATCACCCCCCTGTCATTGATCACCCCCCTGTAAGGCTCCATTCAGACATTTTTTTGGCCTAAGTTAGCGGAATTTTTTTTTTTTTTCTTACAAAGTCTCATATTCCACTAACTTGTGTCAAAAAATAAAATCTCACATGAACTCACCATACCCCTCACGGAATCCAAATGCGTAAAATTTTTTAGACATTTATATTCCAGACTTCTTCTCACGCTTTAGGGCCCCTAGAATGCCAGCGCAGTATAAATACCCCACATGGCACCCCATTTCGGAAAGAAGACACCCCCAGGTATTCCGTGAGGGGCATATTGAGTCCATGAAAAATTGAAATTTTTGTCCCAAGTTAGCGGAAAGAGAAAAAAATTTGTGAGAAAAAAATAAAAAATATCAATTTCCGCTAACTTGTGCCAAAAAACAAAATTTCTATGAACTCGCCATGCCCCTTATTGAATACCTTGGGGTGTCTCCTTTCCAAAATGGGGTCACATGTGGGGTATTTATACTGCCCTGGCATTCTAGGGGCCCCAAAGCATGAGAAGAAGTCTGGTATCCAAATGTCTAAAAATGCCCTCCTAAAAGGAATTTGGGCACCTTTGCGCATCTAGGCTGCAAAAAAGTGTCACACATCTGGTATCGCCGTACTCAGGAGAAGTTGGGGAATGTGTTTTGGGGTGTCATTTTACATATACCCATGCTGGGTGAGAGAAATATCTTGGTCAAATGCCAACTTTGTATAAAAAAATGGGAAAAGTTGTCTTTTGCCAAGATATTTCTCTCACCCAGCATGGGTATATGTAAAATGACACCGCAAAACACATTCCCCAACTTCTCCTGAGTACGGAGATACCAGATGTGTGACACTTTTTTGCAGCCTAGGTGGGCAAAGGGGCCCATATTCCAAAGAGCACCTTTCGGATTTCACAGGTCATTTACCTACTTACCACACATTAGGGCCCCTGGAAAATGCCAGGGCAGTATAACTACCCCATAAGTGACCCCATTTTGGAAAGAAGACACCCCAAGGTATTCCGTGAGGGGCATGGCGAGTTCCTAGAATTTTTTATTTTTTGTCACAAGTTAGTGGAAAATGATGATTTTTTTTTTTTTTTCATACAAAGTCTCATATTCCACTAACTTGTGACAAAAAATAAAAACTTCCATGAACTCACTATGCCCATCAGCGAATACCTTGGGGTCTCTTCTTTCCAAAATGGGGTCACTTGTGGGGTAGTTCTACTGCCCTGGCATTCTAGGGGCCCAAATGTGTGGTAAGGAGTTTGAAATCAAATTCTGTAAAAAATGACCAGTGAAATCCGAAAGGTGCTCTTTGGAATATGGGCCCCTTTGCCCACCTAGGCTGCAAAAAAGTGTCACACATCTGGTATCTCTGTATTCAGGAGAAGTTGAGGAATGTGTTTTGGGGTGTCTTTTTACATATACCCATGCTGGGTGAGATAAATATCTTGGTCAAATGCCAACTTTGTATAAAAAAATGGGAAAAGTTGTCTTTTGCCAAGATATTTCTCTCACCCAGCATGGGTATATGTAAAATGACACCCTAAAACACATTCCCCAACTTCTCCTGAGTACGGAGATACCAGATGTGTGACACTTTTTTGCAGCCTAGGTGGGCAAAGGGGCCCATATTCCAAAGAGCACCTTTCGGATTTCACAGGTCATTTACCTACTTACCACACATTAGGGCCCCTGGAAAATGCCAGGGCAGTATAACTACCCCACAAGTGACCCCATTTTGGAAAGAAGACACCCCAAGGTATTCCGTGAGGGGCATGACGAGTTCCTAGAATTTTTTATTTTTTGTCACAAGTTAGTGGAAAATGATGATTTTTTTTTTTTTTTTCATACAAAGTCTCATATTCCACTAACTTGTGACAAAAAATAAAAACTTCCATGAACTCACTATGCCCATCAGCGAATACCTTGGGGTCTCTTCTTTCCAAAATGGGGTCACTTGTGGGGTAGTTATACTGCCCTGGCATTCTAGGGGCCCAAATGTGTGGTAAGGAGTTTGAAATCAAATTCTGTAAAAAATGACCAGTGAAATCCGAAAGGTGCTCTTTGGAATATGGGCCCCTTTGCCCACCTAGGCTGCAAAAAAGTGTCACATATCTGGTATCTCCGTACTCAGGAGAAGTTGGGGAATGTGTTTTGGGGTGTCATTTTACATATACCCATGCTGGGTGAGAGAAATATCTTGGCAAATGACAACTTTTCCCATTTTTTTATACAAAGTTGGCATTTGACCAAGATATTTATCTCACCCAGCATGGGTATATGTAAAAAGACACCCCAAAACACATTCCTCAACTTCTCCTGAATACAGAGATACCAGATGTGTGACACTTTTTTGCAGCCTAGGTGGGCAAAGGGGCCCATATTCCAAAGAGCACCTTTCGGATTTCACTGGTCATTTTTTACAGAATTTGATTTCAAACTCCTTACCACACATTTGGGCCCCTAGAATGCCAGGGCAGTAGAACTACCCCACAAGTGACCCCATTTTGGAAAGAAGAGACCCCAAGGTATTTCGTGATGGGCATAGTGAGTTCATAGAACTTTTTATTTTTTGTCACAAGTTAGTGGAATATGAGACTTTGTAAGAAAAAATAAAAATAAAAAAATCATCATTTTCCGCTAACTTGTGACAAAAAATAAAAAGTTCTATGAACTCACTATGCCTATCAGCGAATACCTTAGGGTGTCTACTTTCCGAAATGGGGTCATTTGTGGGGTGTTTGTACTGTCTGGCCATTGTAGAACCTCAGGAAACATGACAGGTGCTCACAAAGTCAGAGCTGCTTCAAAAAGCGGAAATTCACATTTTTGTACCATAGTTTGTAAACGCTATAACTTTTACCCAAACCATTTTTTTTTTTTACCCAAACATTTTTTTTTTATCAAAGACATGTAGAACAATAAATTTAGAGCAAAATTTATATATGGATCTCGTTTTTTTTTGCAAAATTTTACAACTGAAAGTGAAAAATGTCATTTTTTTGCAGAAAAATCGTTAAATTTCGATTAATAACAAAAAAAGCAAAAATGTCAGCAGCAATGAAATACCACCAAATGAAAGCTCTATTAGTGAGAAGAAAAGGAGGTAAAATTAATTTGGGTGGTAAGTTGCATGACCGAGCAATAAACTGCTAAAGTTGTGGAGTGCCGATTTGTAAAAAAGGGCCTGGTCTTTAGGGGGGTATAAACCTGTGGTCCTTAAGTGGTTAAGCAGAGGAAAAAAAAAAAAAAAAAGATTTTAAATGGCAGTACTAGAATACAAACACTTAACTTTCAATGATCTCTGCTGCAATCCACACTCAGCCACCTGCAATCACTCCCACAAAACCACACACAGATCTAGAACTCCTTGTTTTTTAACTCCACTTAATAAGAAGCCACTTAGTAGAGCAAGCCTCAGGAAGAGCCAAGTAAAAATAATACATTGCTATTTAAATGGTTATCTCTCACAGACACATGTCTGTAGGACCCATTATATTATTAACAGATACACTACATCTGCTCACAATAATTTTTAAGAGACAATACACTCTATGTCCGCTATAAACATTTTACCCAAACTGAACTCAGCATGAACTCATCTCGGCCTATTTCAAACCTACAGAAAGACTTTAGACTCTGGTTCAGTCTGTCCTTACACTTAAAGGCAATGAGCATTGATATTTAGACTATAATATCTTCAGATAAGACTGTACACTTATGAAAATGCATGACAATGGTGTAACACTTTTAATAATCTTATGTACTAGGAGATCAAAAAGATTGGGCATTGAAATGCAAAGTGCTGATCCTACTTTCCCCCAAAATTATCTGTTCAGGGTATGTTGGTAATTCCCTATACATGTTAGGGTACGACTCAAAGGATTTGGACCTTTCTGGACCTCTACGACAACCTTGGTTTGAGACACTGACGTCCGGAGAGATGTTTCTCAGTTGCTAATAACAGACACACACAAGTATCACTGAGAAACACTCTAACTTTATTATGCTATCGCTTGGCCTTATATAGGCAGTAGAAAAGTTTGCATAACAACAGCGTTAAACCAATCATAAAGTGAACATTGGTGCTCATACACATATTACCGGAACATCCTTATATGGTATGTATACATGCAGTAAGCAGAAATAATAGGTTTTAATCACTCACTATAAGAATGTACGCAGTTGTGCCGAATGACCCTGGATAAGACAAGAACGTTTGTTCTAGTTCTAGGATATTCCCAGAATCTGTCCTGAGACAGATAAGTGAACCTAAGTCACAGCGGGGGGATGTGAAACAGTGCGTGGGTGAGATGTTATAACAATTCTTTACATATTTAGAGAAGACAAGATGGAGTCACATTTCTCTTCAATCCCCTCTTAGAACCAAATTTCTTAGATAATATGGTTCTTACCCTTGCCCTTTTCCCTGTATACCGCCAGATATTTTCTATATCCTTCATGTCAGTTGTCTTCAGGATTAGGCAGCAGAGTCTCATAAAATGACATATTTGATACCCCTTTCATTATCAGTTTCCGTACACATGGTATGATACATGTTGCAACTATTGCTATTACTATAATAATTATCAGGATAATGATTCCCAACTGTACAAGTGCCTGTTTCCAGTTAGTGAACCAGCCAAAATACTGATCCCAAGGGTTATCGATAACAGAGTTTCTTTTGAGCTCGATTGATAAATCCTCGAGTTTCTTTATTGCCAATGTGACCTTACTATTAGGGCCGGTGTTTTGGGTATGAACGTGCAGCATTATGAGGGGTCTGTCAATACCTTACAGACACCACCTCTTTCTGCAAGTATCATATCGAGTACCATGCGGTTTTGAAATGTCATAATGGAATCTGCCTGTAACTGTTCTGCTACACCCTGTAACGCATCCCTGGTGTAGTTTACAAACCTTTGTTGATTATAGTAAATATAGTTGATCCAGTCTACATTTTTGTTGATTGTTATGTGGGGAATTATGCATTCAAATCCTGCTGCCACCTCTGGCCTTGAATTCATCAGGGACCCCTCTTGGGACGCCTATTGCATCAATATACACGTGTGGGTCGAAGCTACCTTTTGGGAGGGCGCGACGGTTGCGTATATGTGTGTTGATATAAACTGAAAAGAATGGCGTGGCATTAACCAAGCAGGAAATGCTCAAACCCACATGCGGTTGTGCATATATATAGGGGAGCAAATCCTGCACTTGTGGCCCGTTGCTAATGACGATCCCCAGCAAAAATGCATACAATGGAGGATGCCCGCAGTGAACCACAAGTACCACAATAGACATCCTACACAAGATAGCAATTATGTGGATGTAGTAATCAATATAGCAATATAACAAAATAGCAAAGACAGGTGCACTCTGTGGTCTTACTAAACCCTCAAACTGATGTTAAAATTGAGAGATTAGCCAACATATCCTACGGTGTAGGACATGTCTGAGCCCGAGCACCGCGCCAAGGTTTCTCAAGTAGCTCGGGAACCTAACACTCACCTACCTGCGCCGTATGGGCACTACCAGGAGCCAGTGGGCAAATTACAGGAGCATGAGGCCGACTCACAAACAACAAACAACTCACCAGTTACCTCCAACATGTAGCCATGCTTGCAATGGGAGGAGGGAGGAGTCTGCGAGTCCCACTCAAGACTGGCTGGTATGGCCCAGGCCTCACAGGTGCACCTAAATGTAGCCATGTAGCATGTGTGTTGGTGTCTTTTTCATTTTCAGTGAAGATGTGTATGTTCATGATGGCTTTAGCAAGAGCACATTCACCTTTCCAGGAACCCTCTAGTCTAGATCTTATCTTTCCATCCCCACAGATCCAATATACAGTACATCTCCAATCGAGTATACTTGATTCTGTGTGAGGGAGGTATCTGTTTCACTGTAAGTTGCACAGTATCCTTCAGTGAAATTACCCAGGAATCTTCCTTGATCTTCCCCTCTGTGGCAGGTATAGTTACCAGGATAGATATGTATACCTGCACCAGGGCGGGGAGTTTTTATGAGGAGTGGGTATTTTTGCTTCCATTCTTCACATGCAGACTGGTTACTAGATGAAAAATAATATACCAGCAAACTACTGGAGCCCAGCCTGTCAGTAACCAACTTATAAAAAAGCAAATTTAAATAATTTAGGCTGTCTCACAGTATTTTTGCGTACATAAATTTATTACTCATTAAAATACATTTGAATTAATGTCAACATATCAGCATGATTACATGTATAGACATAAATAGTGCGGAGCTCTCGCACACACCTATACGACTGGAGTACTCCAAATTGTATAAGACCTTTAGCTAGTGTTATTGGCGTTTTTCTGCAAACTTCAAATATATAGAAAGTTTAGTACTAATGTACTATTCTACCGGTTGTTGGAACCAAATGGTTCAAGGAACGTCCTTTTTGCAATTATTGATGTAAAAAATGCTGTGTTCAAGTATCGTCCGCTGGTGTTGATGCCTCCGCCTTGTGAAATGCATTTCACATCTACTGATGAAGGAACATAGTTCCGAAACGCGTCTAGTGTGAACCAGACCTAGCTATTGATGCGTTTTTTCAACTCTGCTTGAAAAAAGATTTCATCAAAATACCGGGATATATACCTCTAAAAGGAACAAGCTTAATAGCGATTTCAGCTATAAACTATCGGCCATATGGACTGAATTATGCTGTCATGCCTAACTTGTGATTAAAATCGGACCGCATACCGAAAGAACTCTGCTGCATCAGCTTCCACTGTGCTATCTTCAGGGAGGTCACGTGGGACGCTGTGTGAAGCGAGGTCGGAGCCCATTCCGCAACGATAGCCGGTGGAGTAACATCAGGTGAAGGCGGAGGCATCAACACCAGCGGACGATACTTGAACACAGCATTTTTTACATCAATAATTGCAAAAAGGACGTTCCTTGAACCATTTGGTTCCAACAACCGGTAAAATAGTACATTAGTACTAAACTGTCTATATATTTGAAGTTTGCAGAAAAACGCCAATAACACTAGCTAAAGGTCTTATACAATTTGGAGTACTCCAGTCGTATAGGTGTGTGCGAGAGCTCCGCACTATTTATGTCTATACATGTAATCATGCTGATATGTTGACATTAATTCAAATGTATTTTAATGAGTAATAAATTTATGTACGCAAAAATACTGTGAGACAGCCTAAATTATTTAAATAAGGTTACTAGATGAATTTGAGAATAATTGCAAAAAACATTCCTCAACACTAGAGGGCAATATTAAGGGCACAGTACCTAGGTGAGGCTTAGCGGTCCCACATATATAACAATTACTTTTATTTACTGAAGCTGCACTGTACTTCATCCATTCTAACCATAGGTTGGCATCAGAGAACCCAGTTTCTGCTGCAAAAGCCTCCTCATATGTTGGGTCAGATATTGCTGTCATATTGTTAAAAGTTAAGATACGGGGTTTGTTTGTTTCTGAGGGTATGTCCATTCTTATAGTGGTTGCCGCATCTCGTGGAAGGACTGCACTTCATTATGCTGCATAAACAGAAGGAGTAAGTTGCAACGTGAGTACTAGAGGAATTGTACCAGAAGGTAGTGATACCACCTGTAACGGGATTCCGAAGGTGCACTCGGTCCCCCATTGCCCGCAGAACTGTTGCTTAGCTTTGGGAATGAGGATCTGTGCTTGACCTCATTCCCAGGGCGGCTTTACTGCTGGGTGGCTCCCTGCTCCTAAGTCTGCCTTGAGTGCCGAGCTGATCACTCGGTGCTCAACTGGTTGGTCTGTCGGTCATGTGACGCTGGCCACGTCACATGACCCTCACTCCCCACTATAAATATAGGCAGCCTGCTAGCCACAGGTTGCCTGTTCATTTCTAGGTTCCTGGCTATTTGTTGGACTACTGAATACTCACCTGATTCCGTTCCCTGGCGATCCTTTGCCTGCTCCTCCTGTACTGCGCATCCGTCCTGGTATTGTGACCTCGGCTCCCACCTGACTACTCTCTTAGGACTCCTCTTGTACTTCTCTACTCTCCTGGTATTTGACCCCGGCTTCTCCTGACCATTCTTTGCTTAACCCTTTGTACTGCGTAGCTCTCTTGGTTCTGACCCGGTCCGTTCATGTTCCGTATTTTGTCTTGTCTGTCTTCCCTGCACGTATCCTAAGTTAGGGACTGTCGTCCAGTTGTCCCTTGTCATCAGGACTCGTGAGGCAAGTAGGCAGGGCCCCTGTGTGTGTGTGGACGTGACCATTACAGAATAACAGGCCCAATAACCACTGTATCATGAATCCTCTTACTACCCTGACTGACCATGTCTCTAACTTGACACAGATGGTGCACGAGCTAGGAGAGAGACTCCGTTCTTGTGAGTTAGGGCAAGGTTCTTCCACTCTGTCCTCCAGTCCACATTTTGAACCCCAGATCAAGCTCCCAGAACCCTTTTCTGGAGACCGGAAGAGGTTTCTCTCCTTTAAGGAGAATTGCAAACTCTACTTCCGTTTGCGCCCCGTGTCCTCCGGTCCCAAGAGCCAACGCGTGGGGATTATCATTTCTCTACTACAGGGTGATCCCCAGGACTGGGCATTTTCGTTACCTCCTGGGGCCAGTTGTCTGACTTCTGTGGAGGGGTTTTTTCAGGCCCTGGGTACACTCTATGACGAACCAGACAGGGCCCTGGTAGCCGAGACAGCTCTTAGGGCACTGGTTCAGGGCCATCTCCTTGCGGAGGAGTATTGCACCCAATTCAGACGGTGGTGTGTCCCCTCAGGATGGAATGAACCAGCCCTGAAGAGTCAGTTTAGGTCTGGTCTATCTGATAATTTAAAGGATCTATTAGTCAATTACCAAATTCCTGAGACCTTAGAGGAGATGATGACCCTAGTTGTCCGACTTGACAGACGAGTTAGAGAGAGACGACAAGAACGACAGTTCTGTTCTCAGATGGTCGTCCAGCCAGAGGCCTTTTCCAGGGACAACACTGAGGTCTCCACTGAGGGACCCATGCAGGTTGGCATGACCCGGGGTAATCTTCGTCGCAGACGCGGAGAGTGCTTCTACTGTGGAGATCCTGGCCATTGGATCAACAAGTGTCCTAAGAGGGTCCTCTCTGACAAGTCTCCTAAGGCAAGACAACCTAAAGACCAGGTACACCCTGATTTTTCTAAAGGTAAGCTTTTGGTACCCATAACAATTTCTCTGGGGGTTAATAAGTGGCCGGGTAAGGCCTTTATTGATTCCGGTTCAGCGGCCAGCTTTATTGACTTTGAGTTTGCTAGTAAATTGGGTATTCCTATGTTTGCTTTACCTACACCTATCCATGTCATGGCTATTGATGCTACTCCCCTGATTGGTGGTACGGTGAGGTCATGTACCTTTGAAATTTCTCTGTCCGTGGGTGTGTGCCACTCTGAGAGATGTTCTCTTCTAGTCCTGGAGAACCTACCGGTTGAGGTGGTACTAGGGTTGCCTTGGCTCCGTTTACATAACCCCACAATTGATTGGTCCAAAGGAGAGTTGGTGAAATGGGGACCTAAGTGTGACTCATGCTTGTCCGTGGTCCAGGCTGGGGTTTCAGTAAGGTCTAATACATTACCCTCTGTTAATAAGGAATATTCTGATGTGTTCTCCTCCCTTACTCCAGAGGTTCTACCCCCCCATAGACCTTATGATTGCGCCATAGAGCTAATTGAGGGTGCCGAATTTCCTAAAGGTCGAATTTATAATCTTTCAGGGCCCGAACGCAAGGCTATGGAAGATTATATTAAGGAGAGCCTTGCTAAAGGGCATATTAGACCTTCAGTCTCTCCTATGGGAGCAGGGTTTTTCTTTGTTAAAAAGAAGGATGGTGGTCTTAGGCCTTGTATTGATTACCGGAGATTAAATAAAATCACTGTCCAAAATAGATACTCTCTCCCATTAATTCCGGATTTATTTAACCAGGTTTTGGGGGCAACCTGGTTTTCCAAGATTGACCTGAAAGGGGCATACAACCTAATCCGAATCAAGGAGGGAGACGAATGGAAGACAGCGTTCAATACTCCGATAGGACACTTTGAATATCAGGTGATGCCTTTTGGACTCAGCAATGCCCCAGCTGGGTTCCAAAACTTAATGAACGATATTCTTAGGGAGTTCTTAGGTAAATTTATTATTGTCTATCTTGACGACATTTTGATATTCTCTCCTGATTTCGAATCTCATGTGTCTCATGTCAAACAAGTATTAGAGGTGTTGAGGGAGAACCAGCTATCCGCCAAGCAAGAGAAATGTGTCTTTGGGGTACAGGAGATACTGTTTCTAGGGCATGTTTTGACTCCTCACGCCTTTAAGATGGATCCTGGTAAGGTTTTAGCAATTAAGGAATGGGTAAGGCCTTCATTCTTAAAGGCTTTACAACGGTTTTTGGGTTTCGCTAATTACTACTGTAAATTTATCATGAATTTTTCTGTAATTGCTAAGGCATTGACCGACCTTACTAAGAAAGGGGCGGATTTGGAGAATTGGTCTACCAAGGCCATTTCTTCATTTGAAACATTAAAAAAGGCATTCAGTAGCGCTCCCATTCAGATCCAGCCTGATCAGGAGAGACCTTTTATTGTGGAGGTGGATGCGTCCGAGGACGGCGCAGGAGCAGTCCTTTCACAAGGTCCTGCTAGCCTCACTAACCTGAGACCGTGTGCCTTCTTCTCTAGGAAATTCTCTCCCATGGAGAGAAACTACGACATAGGAAATAGGGAGCTGCTGGCTATTAAATGGGCATTTGAGGAGTGGAGACATTTTTTGGAGGGGGCAAGGCATCGAGTAACTGTTGTCACTGATCATAAAAACCTAATGTTTCTCGAGTCTGCTAAGAGGTTGAATCCCCGACAAGCCCGATGGGCTCTGTTTTTTACCCGTTTTGATTTCTCCATTACGTTCAGGCCGGGAAGTAAAAATGTGAAGGCAGACGCATTATCTCGGAGCTTCCATGCTTTTCAACCCACTGAGACGCCGCCTGAATCCATCCTACCAGCAAACATCTTCTTAGCGGCTCTAACCCAGGATATCTCGGCTCGCATTAGGTCTGAACAACATCTGGCACTGGCATCCACCCCAACAGATAAGTTGTTTGTTCCCATACTATTTCGTCTCCAACTGTTGGGTGAGTGTCACGATTCTGCCTTTTGTGGACATCCGGGTGTTGATCTGGTTTCTAGATCTTATTGGTGGCCCGGATCTGGTTTCTAGATCTTATTGGTGGCCCACTCTGACCAGAGATGTCAAGTCCTACGTGTCAGCCTGTGAGGTTTGTGCCAGGTCTAAGACACCTAGGACTCGCCCTGCTGGTAACCCCGACCCCTACCCATTCCCAGTAGACCCTGGTCCCATATTTCGATGGACTTTATAACTGACCTACAGCTGGCGGAGGGTAAGACTGTGGTTTGGGTAGTGGTCGATAGGTTTAGCAAGATGGTTCATTTCATTCCCCTGTCTAAACCTCCGAATTCTAAAACCCTGGCGTCTATTTTTGTGAGAGAGATTGTTCGTTTACATGGCATCCCGGAAAATATTGTTTCGGACAGGGGTGTGCAGTTTGTGTCCAAATTCTGGAGGGCCTTCTGTCAAAGATGTAAAATTTCGTTGTCTTTTTCTTCCGCCTACCATCCTGAGAGTAATGGGCAGACTGAACGCCTTAATCAGTCTGTGGAACAATTCCTGAGGTTGTATGTTGCTGATGACCAGCAATTATGGGTCAAATTCCTTCCGTTGGCTGAATTTGCTTTGAAAAACCGTGTCAATTCTTCTGCTGGGGTCTCCCCTTTCTTTTGTAACCATGGTTTTCATCCCCGTTTACATTCTGGGTCGTCCGTCTCCTCCTCTAACCCTGAAGCTGATAAACTCTCCTCCGAACTGTGCACAGTTTGGGCCCGGGTTCAATCGAACCTAGAAAAGGCTCAAAGTTCTCAAAAACTCAAGGCCGATAGGAGACGTTCAAGGGAGGTGAACTTTCAGGTTGGGGATAAAGTATGGTTGTCCTCCAAGAATCTATCTCTCAAGGTAGCTTCTAGAAAATTTGCTCCTCGTTTTATTGGACCATATAAGATCACGGAGGTGATTAACCCGGTATCATTTAGGTTGGAGCTGCTTGAGTCATTCCACATTCATAATGTGTTCCATAAATCTCTACTTAAAAAATATTTTGAACCGGTAGTACCATCAAAAGCCTCGCCTCCGCCGGTTCTTGTTAATGATGCTGTCGAGTATGTTGTGTCTAAAATAGTGGATGTCAGGAAGGTGCGTAACTCCTTGCAGTACCTGATTCACTGGAAGGGGTATGGACCCGAAGAGAGATCTTGGGTACCTGCCAGGGAGGTTCATGCTCCTAGACTGGTTCGTAAATTTCATTTAGAACACCCTGAAAAGCCATCGCCTGAAGTCTTGGGTCCGGTGGCCCCTCGTAAAAGGGGGGTACTGTAACGGGGTTCCGAAGGTGCACTCGGTCCCCCATTGCCCGCAGAACTGTTGCTTAGCTTTGGGAATGAGGATCTGTGTTTGACCTCATTCCCAGGGCGGCTTTACTGCTGGGTGGCTCCCTGCTCCTAAGTCTGCCTTGAGCGCCGAGCTGATCACTCGGTGCTCAACTGGTTGGTCTGTCGGTCATGTGACGCTGGCCACGTCACATGACCCTCACTCCCCACTATAAATACAGGCAGCCTGCTAGCCACTGGTTGCCTGTTAATTTCTAGGTTCCTGGCTATTTGTTGGACTACTGAATACTCACCTGATTCCATTCCCTGGCGATCCTTTGCCTGCTCCTCCTGTACTGCGCATCCGTCCTGGTATTGTGACCTCGGCTCCCACCTGACTACTCTCTTAGGACTCCTCTTGTACTTCTCTACTCTCCTGGTATTTGACCCCGGCTTCTCCTGACCATTCTTTGCTTAAAGGGAACCTGTCACTGGGATTATGGGTATAGAGCTGAGGACATGGGTTGCTAGATGGCCGCTAGCACATCCCCAATACCCAGTCCCCATAGCTCTGTGTGCTTTTATTGTGTCAAAAAACCGATTTGATACATATGCAAATTATCCTGAGATGAGTCCTGTCCCTGACTCATCTCACGTACAGGACTCATCTCAGGTTAATTTGCATATGTATCAAATCGGTTTTTTGACACAATAAAAGCACACAGAGCTATGGGGACTGGGTATTGTGGATGTGCTAGCGGCCATCTAGCAACCCATGTCCTCAGCTCTATACACAAATTCCTGGTGACAGGTTCCCTTTAACCCTTTGTACTGCGTAGCTCTCTTGGTTCTGACCCGGTCCGTTCATGTTCCGTATTTTGTCTTGTCTGTCTTCCCTGCACATATCCTAAGTTAGGGACTGTCGTCCAGTTGTCCCCTGTCATCAGGACTCGTGAGGCAAGTAGGCAGGGCCAGGGGTGAGGGTGGAGCGCAGTGGTCACTATCCTTCTCCCTGTGTGTGTGTGGACGTGACCGTTACACCACCTTTCTGAGTTACAGCAACTTCAGCTTTGTTATCCTCCGGCAGAGTCATTAGGATCGTCAGTAATCCCACAGTCCAAGTGGACCGTCTGTGCCATCTTCCAGAATTGAGGGAGTGCATCCTGATGGAGGTCAGAGCTGTCTGCTCCCGTTAGTACCTCACTTTGTCCTTTTTCGAGGTCAGGACTGTCTGTCCCCGTTATTACCTCCTTTTGGGGTGCCTCCTTTACCAGTTTCACTCTGGTGGCGTGGATCCAAGTAGGTGCTTCTTCCGTGAGTACTGCTGTGCGGGTCGCGGCTACCACTGTAGTCGGTGGTCAGTAGGTGAAGTCTCCTGCAAATTTTCCTTTCTTTAATTTCTTTATCAGCACGATATCTCCCACTTGGAATGGGTGAGTTGGTTCCTGTGGAAGACAAGGAGACTTACAAGCAACTTTTTCCTCAATTTCACTTAGGGCTTTAATCAATCTGGTTACATTGGTGTTTGGGTTGTTCCTCAAACATGTTATACACCTTCCCACATAATCTGACACTAACTGTTTAATGCCTGTAATATAGAAATTCTGTGCTAGCAGCATGTGTGTTGTTTGAATGCTGTTGTGTCCTACTCCATGAAAATGTGCAATGAACAGAGGGGAGCTGTGCTGTGGTATGCATGGCTTCCCCTCTTTGCAGATTAATCCTGTCCTAGGATTCTTCTGCAAGATTGGATAACACCAATAAGCCATTTCATCGCCAGTAGCTGAGGACTGGAGATCCACAAGCATCTGAGTTAACTCAAGTGAAGGAGGTACTAATTTCACCATTTGCAATGTGGCTGGGGCCATCAGTGCAGCCTTCTTGGCCTCCGCGTCTGCCAGGGCATTGCCTTGGGACACATGATCTTTACCACCAGTATGCGCCCTGCAGTGGACAATTGCAATCTGTGAGGAAAATCTTATGGCTTCTAAAAGTTGTATGACAAGTTGTGAATGTGAGATGTGCTTACCATCAGCTGCAATGAATCCTCTCCTTTGCCAAATGACCCCGTGGTCCCAGACCACTTCATGTGCGTACCTGCTGTAAATGTAAATGGTGACTAGCTTGCCTTCATGTAGTATGCATGCTCTCGTGAGTGCAATTAATTCTGCTGCTTGTGCAGATTGGTATGTGATGGGTCTGGCTTCCAGGACAACATGTGTGTCATGTTGTATGGCGTGTATACAATCATGTGCCTCTGTCAAGTGATCCTCAGGTCCTTTAAGTCGTAATAGGGCATTCAAGATAGGTGCTGGACCTGAGGTGTGTGTTGCATATTTGATTTGGAGGTAGGGATTGCTGAGGAGTAGAATCTCATATCCAGATAGTCTTTGTGCAGACATGTGCTGTGTGTGTATGCCTTTGAGAAGGCCTACTACATCATGTGTGGTGTACAGGATAGTCTCATGTCCCATTGTGAGTGGCGTTGCAAGCTCAACCATCATAGCACAGGCTGCAAGAGATCTCAGACAGGCCGGCATTCCTTGGACGGATGCCGGAACCACCTTTGAGAAAAAGGCACAAGAACGTAACTTGCCTCTGTGATATTGTGTCAGCACACCCGCCATGGTTTTACAATTTTGTCGAGCATATACGTGGAATGTGAGTTTGTAGTCAGGGAGGCCCAAACCCGGACTTGTCATTAAGAACATTTCAAATAATCAAATGCAATTAAACATTTCCTCAGACCACCTGATGAGATCTGGCATGTCTGCCAAAGTGGCTTGTCTCATTACATTGTCATAGTAGGAGCAATCAGGAATCCATTGTCTGCAGTAGTTTATCATACCAAGTGTGGCGAAACCAACCTCGCCACTGGGTTTTGGAGGGGCCTGGCTACCAGCCTCTTGCTTCAGGATTATGGCCCATACTAACTTTAAAGGAGCAGACAGACCGGCCGCACAGCTTAAATCTGTCTTTGCAATTGTATTTTGTTATGTGAGGGTACCCAGATAGCTAATTTTATTGTATTTGTGTATTCTGAGTGCCATTCACCTAATGATATGCACTCAGACTTGAGCTATCTGGGAATATGTTAAATGTCTGTTTGCTGTGGGGGTGTGACATTGTGTGTTTGGGTGGTGATTCCTGTCCTGTTGTATCCACATGTGTATTGGCTATTTCCCTTTGTCCTGAGAGATAATTGAATTACTCCTCGGGTGTCTCCAGGGCAGAGAGGAGGAAACCATGATGCATTGTGGGGATGTGTTGTGTCGGTGTATCCTGAGTGCTACGTATCTGTCCTGTGTCACAGTCTTCCTTCTGGTCCCCTAGGGGCGTGTACACCAGATGGGGACCTGCATAAATACGAGCGGGTAGCCCTCAATAAAGTGTTCCTGTTTTACCCTTTATCATGTGAGGCTGATGTTTGGGTAACTGATCGACGCTGGGGATTGCTATACGCTGGGAGATTTGCTATACTCCCCTGGCTATAACTACTAGCTCTTTTAAGAGCTGTTCCTGCTCTCTGGTTTTAGGAGAGGTTCACCCACTGGAGCCTGGAGCCTTGTCGTAGGTCCAGGGTGGGTAGGAGATGGTGAGACCTCAACCAAGCTTCGGCGGTTCGTGGGGTCTGCAGTGCGTACGGTGTCAAGTAGAGTGCTTGGAGTCCTCGGAAAGCACTAGGAGCAACTATCAACGGAGGTACCCGATCGGGGTGCTAGGCGTTCCGTTACACCAAGGAAAGATAACATTTCTTTCTTGGTGTGCGGGGTGACCAGGCCCGCAACAGACTGGATTCTTTCTTTGCTGATTCTCCTTTCTCCCTTTGTGAGAACAAAGCCCAAGTATTCAACTTGCTTTTTACACCATTGCATTTTCTTGCGTGACACCTTGTGTCCACATTTAGACAACTATTTCAACAAAGATAAACCATCTGTTACATTGGCCTCCTCTGACACACTTCACAATAACAACTCATCCACGTATTGCAAGAGTACAGAACCCTGGGGGGGTAGGGTGCCATGGTTTTAAACGGGCTTGGAGGACAATGCTGTACACTACAGGTGAATCAGCATATCCCTGGGGCATCCTGCACCAGGTGAGTTGACAACACTCAAAGGAAAAAGCAAAAAGAGTCTGGTCTACTTGTCAACCGGGATAGAGAAGAAAGCATTTTTCAAGTCTATCACGCTGAAACAGACAGCATCTGCAGGGATGATTGAGAGCAACTGAGAAATGTCTCGGCTATCTCTGTTTACTCACATGTTGGCTCCTGAACTTTTGTAACTATGTGTGGGGGTCTGTATCTTCCTGATCTCAAAGCATCCCGCTGCCTCCTTCTCATATAAATGTTTCTCAAAGTCTTGTATTTTGTCTGAGGTCCATGAGAAAACATTTTGCTTTACAGTCAGCATGAGATTGGGAAGGAGAACTAGGCTGTCACTATTTGCAGCCTGCAGTCCCTGGTTGGGAGGGGGAAACTCACACTTAGATTTTCCTCCACCCACAGTAAGAAAATTCACCAAATGACAGAGTGATATTACAGTAAGATATGTTCTTACACTTACCACCAGAACAATAGCTCTCACACAAACAGATGAATCTTAACACTCTATGTATCTTATACTCTAAATATAGGTAAGCGTCAAACCGAGGTAGGTCAGTCTCCCTGGGACTGTTCTCGTACATGTACCCCTGGTACTAAAAAATCTCTGTCGACAGTTAGATAAAGTAAATAGATCTCCCTCAGATCCTATGGTGTGTCCCTGACACAAACCAACTTATGGATAGATCTCCCTGAGACTCTATGCCGTGCATGGCACTCCAAGTGCCGGCCTTAGTCATGAAAGTACTCTAAGTACTTATTATAAACTCCCGGAGTCTATTTTTAAGGCTTAACAATGTATCCCGGATACATAATAAAAACTCACGGGTAGAGATGTGGCCACTGCCCTCGGACCGGGCAGTGGACAAAAGGCATGTCTCTCTTACCTGACACGAGGATGGCCTTCTCTATCCCGGACAGAGCCCCCAAACTGAAAGGATTTGGACCTTTCTGGACCTCTACGACAACCTTGGTTTGAGACACTGACGTCAGGAGAGATGTTTCTCAGTTGCTAATAACAGACACACACAAGTATTACTGAGAAACACTCTAACTTTATTATGCTATCGCTTGGCCTTATATAGGCAGTAGAAAAGTTTGCATAACAACAGCGTTAAACCAATCATAAAGCTACACATTGGTGCTCATACACATATTACCGAACATCCTTATATGGTATGTATACGTGCAGTAAGCAGAAATAATAGGTTTTAATCACTCACTATAAGAATGTACGCAGTTGTGCTGAATGACCCTGGATAAGACAAGAACGTTTGTTCTAGTTCTAGGATATTCCCAGAATCTGTCCTGAGACAGATAAGTGAACCTAAGTCACAGCGGGGGGACGTGAAACAGTCCGTGGGTGAGATGTTATAACAATTCTTTACATATTTAGAGAAGACAAGATGGAGTCACATTTCTCTTCAACGACCACATGGAGCGGACATGATCCACTCAGGTTGCGGCTGGCTGCAGTCGAGAAACTCATGGCCAATTAGGTAGCAGCTGCCCTTTATATAACTAATAAAGACCACACTGTATAGCCAATCTTCATTGTTAATGGCTGCATGGTATTGAAGGTGCCATGCATTGGGAACCAAATGCACATGCACGGTCTGTGTGGCTGGTGCTGACTGATGTGCTGCGATCCGTCTGCACCACAGAAAAAATAGAGCATGTTCTATTTTTTGGCGGAGTGAAGGTACGGACCGAAATGCCACAGAAACACTCTGTAGTGATTTGGTGGCCTTCCTCTCCATATCTTCTAGATTGTGGACCCATTCAGCTGTCTGCAGGTGGCAATACAGGCACACATTTGTGTGCATGAGCCCTTGGACTGCTGGCAGTTCCTGCTAAAAACTGCAGGTGTAGCCAACAATATTGTAATTTGTATGGGTCCTTAATTTATCCAGATCTCTGCAAGGCCACTGCTGCATCTCCCCGGTCTCACAGCCAATAGCAGGCCGTGGGGATTAGCCTCCCTAAGGACATGCAAAAATTGACCAAATATGCACTATTTGCACTAGGCTTAAAGAGTGTGTGTGTATGTGTATATATATATATATATATATATATATATATATATATATATATATAAAAAGAAAAAAGTTGGACTGCACTCCTGAATTGTAGTGAAAACAATAAAACTTTATTCACCCATATTGTGGCAAACTTGCGACGTTTCGGCTCACATGAGCCTTCCTCAAGCATCGAAACAATGAAACAGAAAGTATATGCACTGCGTGCAGAATTATTAGGCAAATGAGTATTTTGACCACATCATCCTCTTTATGCATGTTGTCTTACTCCAAGCTGTATAGGCTCGAAAGCCTACTACCAATTAAGCATATTAGGTGATGTGCATCTCTGTAATGAGAAGGGGTGTGGTCTAATGACATCAACACCCTATATTAGGTGTGCATAATTATTAGGCAACTTCCTTTCCTTTGGCAAAATGGGTCAAAAGAAGGACTTGACAGGCTCAGAAAAGTCAAAAATAGTGAGATATCTTGCAGAGGGATGCAGCACTCTTAAAATTGCAAAGCTTCTGAAGCGTGATCATCGAACAATCAAGCGTTTCATTCAAAATAGTCAACAGGGTCGCAAGAAGCGTGTGGAAAAACAAAGGCGCAAAATAACTGCCCATGAACTGAGAAAAGTCAAGCGTGCAGCTGCCAAGATGCCACTTGCCACCAGTTTGGCCATATTTCAGAGCTGCAACATCACTGGAGTGCCCAAAAGCACAAGGTGTGCAATACTCAGAGACATGGCCAAGGTAAGAAAGGCTGAAAGACGACCACCACTGAACAAGACACACAAGCTGAAACGTCAAGACTGGGCCAAGAAATATCTCAAGACTGATTTTTCGAAGGTTTTATGGACTGATGAAATGAGAGTGAGTCTTGATGGGCCAGATGGATGGGCCCGTGGCTGGATTGGTAAAGGGCAGAGAGCTCCAGTCCGACTCAGACGCCAGCAAGGTGGAGGTGGAGTACTGGTTTGGGCTGGTATCATCAAAGATGAGCTTGTGGGGCCTTTTCGGGTTGAGGATGGAGTCAAGCTCAACTCCCAGTCCTACTGCCAGTTTCTGGAAGACACCTTCTTCAAGCAGTGGTACAGGAAGAAGTCTGCATCCTTCAAGAAAAACATGATTTTCATGCAGGACAATGCTCCATCACACGCGTCCAAGTACTCCACAGCGTGGCTGGCAAGAAAGGGTATAAAAGAAGAAAATCTAATGACATGGCCTCCTTGTTCACCTGATCTGAACCCCATTGAGAACCTGTGGTCCATCATCAAATGTGAGATTTACAAGGAGGGAAAACAGTACACCTCTCTGAACAGTGTCTGGGAGGCTGTGGTTGCTGCTGCACGCAATGTTGATGGTGAACAGATCAAAACACTGACAGAATCCATGGATGGCAGGCTTTTGAGTGTCCTTGCAAAGAAAGGTGGCTATATTGGTCACTGATTTGTTTTTGTTTTGTTTTTGAATGTCAGAAATGTATATTTGTGAATGTTGAGATGTTATATTGGTTTCACTGGTAAAAATAAATAATTGAAATGGGTATATATTTGTTTTTTGTTAAGTTGCCTAATAATTATGCACAGTAATAGTCACCTGCACACACAGATATCCCCCTAAAATAGCTAAAACTAAAAACAAACTAAAAACTACTTCCAAAAATATTCAGCTTTGATATTAATGAGTTTTTTGGGTTCATTGAGAACATGGTTGTTGTTCAATAATAAAATTAATCCTCAAAAATACAACTTGCCTAATAATTCTGCACTCCCTGTAAAGGCATGTCATAAGTGACCAACCAATCACAGTGTGATTCCAATCATTGATTGATTAAATGCATCTGATACATATGCAAAAGAATAAACAAAGTGACATGTGCAATAAGATCAAGATACATAAACGGTATCTTTGTGTATAAATCAAATAAGCGTATGGTATAAAATACACTGCTCAAAAAAATAAAGGGAACACAAAAATAACATATCCTAGATCTGAATTAATTAAATATTCTTCTGAAATACTTTGTTCTTTACATAGTTGAATGTGCTGACACACAAAATAAAAAAATGGAAATCAAATTTTTCAACCCATGGAGGTCTGGATTTTGGAGTCACACTCAAAATTAAAGTGGAAAAACACACTACAGGCTGATCCAACTTTGATGTAATGTCCTTAAAACAAGTCAAAATGAGGCTCAGTAGTGTGTGTGGCCTCCACGTGCCTGTATGACCTCCCTACAACGCCTGTGCATGCTCCTGATGAGGTGGCGGACGGTCTCCTGAGGGATCTCCTCCCAGACCTGGACTAAAGCATCTGCCAACTCCTGGACAGTCTGTGGTGTAACGTGACGTTGGTGGATAGAGCGAGACATGATGTCCCAGATGTGCTCAATTGGATTCAGGTCTGGGGAACGGGCAGGCCAGTCCATAACATCAATGCCTTCGTCTTGCAGGAACTGCTGACACACTCCAGCCACATGAGGTCTAGCATTGTCTTGCATTATGAGGAACCCAGGGCCAACCGCACCAGCATATGGTCTCACAAGGGGTCTGAGGATCTCATCTCGGTACCTAATGGCAGTCAGGCTACCTCTGGCGAGCACATGGAGGGCTGTGCGGCCCTCCAAAGAAATGCCACCCCACACCATTACTGACCCAATGCCAAACCGGTCATAGTGGAGGATGTTGCAGGCAGCAGAACGTTCTCCACGGCGTCTCAAGACTCTGTCACATGTGCTCAGTGTGAACCTGCTTTCATCTGTGAAGAGCACAGGGCGCCAGTGGCGAATTTGCCAATCTTGGTGTTCTCTGCAAATGCCAAACGTCCTGCACGGTGTTGGGCTGTAAGCACAACCCCCACCTGTGGACGTCGGGCCCTCATATCACCCTCATGGAGTCTGTTTCTGACCGTTTGAGCAGACACATGCACATTTGTGGCCTGCTGGAGGTCATTTTGCAGTCCTCTGGCAGTGCTCCTCCTGTTCCTCCTTGCACAAAGGCGGAGGTAGCGGTCCTGCTGCTGGCTTGTTGCCCTCCTACGGCCTCCTCCACGTCTCCTGATGTACTGGCCTGTCTCCTGGTAGCGCCTCCATGCTCTGGACACTACGCTGACAGACACAGCAAACCTTCTTGCCACAACTCGCATTGATGTGCCATCCTGGATAAGCTGCACTACCTTAGCCACTTGTGTGGGTTGTAGACTCCATCTCATGCTACCACTAGAGTGAAAGCACCGCCAGCATTCAAAAGTGACCAAAACATCAGCCAGGAAGCATAGGAACTGAGAAGTGGACTGTGGTCACCACCTGCAGAACCACTCCTTTATTGGGGGTGTCTTGCTAATTGCCTATAATTTCCACCTGTTGTCTATGCCATTTGCACAACAGCATGTGAAATTGATTGTCACTCAGTGTTGCTTCCTAAGTGGACAGTTTGATTTTACAGAAGTGTGATTGACTTGGAGTTACATTGTGTTGTTTAAGTGTTCCCTTTATTTTTTTGAGCAGTGTACATCAGGTATATATAAAAAACATATTTTATAAGACTGTAATAAACAACGTGACTTAATGAACCGGATGAAGATCATAAAGATCCTACCTCAATAAGTCATGGCGCCCGCAGAGACCATCGCGCTCCATTGAGCGTCTCAGATAACTCATTGCGCATGTCCAGACTAACATCGTCATGTATGGCGTAGCACATCGACAGAGCGCATGCGCTCTTCGCAATTTTGCTAAAACCACCATGAGCGACCTCACGCTGTGCACAGCCCTGCACAGCCGATAGCCGAGCCGAGGACCAGGAAGCAGTGAGTACAGATCCTTCACCGCTCCCTGGTCCTTCTGTACTAATGAAGCGCTTCCATAATGGAAGCGCTTCATTAGTACAGAGTTAAAGACTGCCCTGATCGCCGCGGCCCGGCTAACAATCTTCCACGCCCCGGTCCTGGGCCGCGGCCCGGCGGTTGGGGACCGCTGGTATAAAATACATCAGGTATATATAAAAAACATCTTTTATAAGACTGTAATAAACAACGTGACTTAATGAACCGGATGAAGATCATAAAGATCCTACCTCAATAAGTCATGGCGCCCGCAGAGACCATCGCGCTCCATTGAGCGTCTCAGATAACTCATTGCGCATGTCCAGACTAACATCGTCATGTATGGCGTAGCACATCGACAGAGTGCATGCGCTCTTCGCAATTATGCTAAAACCACCATGTTGTTTGAAGGCAAACTGCCCCATTGTTCTATAAATATTTGTTATAGGGATATTTCAAGTGCAAAGTGCATCCTCGACAGTTAGCAGGCCGCCATAGGTGAATCCTACATTATCCAGCATATAGGGAGAGTTCCAAATCAGCCGAGATGGAACCCAACCCAGTAGGTCGCCCGTGTCAGAAGGGGACACATCAATGTACCCCGCTGGCACAGACAGCCACAATGTCGGTGATTGCACAGCCCTTTGGGAGGATTCTCCCTTAGATTTTAAGGAAAGCACTGCACATAAATTAAGTATCTGGAATTGCGCAACAGTTAAAAGAGCGGGTACTATTGCTGGGCGTCATCACATTCAAAGAGGTTTGGTCCAGGGATCTTCATCCGGTCGTGTGAATATTAAAATTTCTAAAAGACAAGAGAGAAATTACAAATTAGTTTCAAGTAGGATAATATGTTCGATGTAAGTTACAAATTATACTTTCACCATTCCTTGGCACTATTATACATAATTGGAGCAGGAAGACCACCAACACAAGGAAAATCAGGATCAACCCCAAATCTAGGGTCCTTCACCTAAATTCCACATTAAGACCTCTAGGGTATAGACTATCCAGAGTATATATCCATTGTAATTCTCTTTTTTTTTAAATGCTTTACGGTCAGCGCCTCTTCTGGGTAACGCAATGTGATCTATGATCCAGCATCTTAGATCCCGTTCTGTATGATGAAGGGATCCAAAATGTCTGGAAACAGGTAGATCAATGCGGTTTTTCCTTATTGAGTTTCTGTAATTGTTTAACCTTAATTTCAATTCAGTTGATGTTTCACCAACATATAATAGGTTACATGGACATGATAACACATAGATCACATATGATGAGGAACATGTGAGATGAAATCTGATAGGATACTCTTTCCCTGTATATGGATGTACAAAGGATTTGGATTTACAAATGTGGCGACAATTGACGCAGTTAAGGCACGGGAAACATCCCAAACCCGGCTGCATCAATGTTCGCTGTACCATACTTTATTTAGGACCTATGTCTGCTCTAACCAATTGGTCTCTAATATTCCTGTTCTTACGGTATGACAAAAGAGGAGGAATTTTAAACTCAGGGACATCTTTGATACATCTATTGAGAATGTATCAAAGATGTCCCTGAGTTTAAAATTCCTCCTCTTTTGTCATACCGTAAGAACAGGAATATTAGAGACCAATTGGTTAGAGCAGACATAGGTCCTAAATAAAGTATGGTACAGCGAACATTGACGCAGCCGGGTTTGGGATGTTTCTCGTGCCTTAAAGGGCTTCTGTCACCCCACTAAAGTCTTTTTTTTTTTTTTGGGCTAGTTAAATTACTTATCCTGCGATATATGAAAATATAATGGTGTTACTTACTTTGATTCAGCAGTTTCTTCTAAAAACGAACTTTTATAATATGTAAATTAGGTCTCTACCAGCAAGTAGGGCGGCTACTTGCTGGTAGCAGCTGCAGAAAACCGCCCCCTCGTCGTGTTGATTGACAGGGCCAGCCGGGATCTCCTCCTCCGGCCAGCCCTGTCGGCATTTTAAAAATCGCGCGCCTGTGTTCATTCTGCGCAGGCGCTCTGAGATGAGGAGGCTCGCCTCCTCAGAACTCCCTCAGTGCGCCTGCGCCGATGACGTCTTCTATTTCGGTGATGTCATCGGCGCAGGCGCACTGAGGGAGTTCTGAGGAGGCGAGCCTCCTCATCTCAGAGCGCCTGCGCAGAATGAACACAGGCGCGCGATTTTTAAAATGCCGACAGGGCTGGCCGGAGGAGGAGATCCCGGCTGGCCCTGTCAATCAACACGACGAGGGGGCGGTTTTTTGCGGCGGCTACCAGCAAGTAGCCGCCCTACTTGCTGGTAGAGACCTAATTTACATATTATAAAAGTTCATTTTTAGAAGAAACTGCTGAATCAAAGTAAGTAAGACCATTATATTTTCATATATCGCAGTATAAGTAATTTAACTAGCCCAAAAAAAAAAAAGACTTTAGTGGGGTGACAGAAGCCCTTTAACTGCGTCAATTGTCGCCACATTTGTAAATCCAAATCCTTTGTACATCCATATACAGGGAAAGAGTATCCTATCAGATTTCATCTCACATGTTCCTCATCATATGTGATCTATGTGTTATCATGTCCATGTAACCTATTATATGTTGGTGAAACATCAACTGAATTGAAATTAAGGTTAAACAATCACAGAAACTCCATAAGGAAAAACCGCATTGATCTACCTGTTTCCAGACATTTTGGATCCCTTCATCATACAGAACGGGATCTAAGATGCTGGATCATAGATCACATTGCGTTACCCAGAAGAGGCGGTGACCGTAAAGCATTTAAAAAAAAAAAAGAGAATTACAATGGATATATACTCTGGATAGTCTATACCCTAGAGGTCTTAATGTGGAATTTAGGTGAAGGACCCTAGATTTGGGGTTGATCCTGATTTTCCTTGTGTTGGTGGTCTTCCTGCTCCAATTATGTATAATAGTGCCAAGGAATGGTGAAAGTATAATTTGTAACTTACATCGAACATATTATCCTACTTGAAACTAATTTGTAATGTCTCTCTTGTCCTTTTAGAAATTTTAATATTCACACGACCGGATGAAGATCCCTGGACCAAACCTCTTTGAATGTGATGACGCCCAGCAATAGTACCCGCTCTTTTAACTGTTGCGCAATTCCAGATACTTAATTTATGTGAAGTGCTTTCCTTAAAATCTAAGGGAGAATCCTCCCTAGGGCTGTGCAATCACCGACATTGTGGCTGTCTGTGCCAGCGGGGTACATTGATGTGTCCCCTTCTGACACGGGCGACCTACTGGGTTGGGTTCCATCTCGGCTGATTTGGAACTCTCCCTATATGCTGGATAATGTAGGATTCACCTATGGCGGCCTGCTAACTGTCGAGGATGCACTTTGCACTTGAAATATCCCTATAACAAATATTTATAGAACAATGGGGCAGTTTGCCTTCAAACAACATGGTGGTTTAGCATAATTGCGAAGAGCGCATGCACTCTGTCGATGTGCTACGCCATACATGACGATGTTAGTCTGGACATGCGCAATGAGTTATCTGAGACGCTCAATGGAGCGCGATGGTCTCTGCGGGCGCCATGACTTATTGAGGTAGGATCTTTATGATCTTCATCCGGTTCATTAAGTCACGTTGTTTATTACAGTCTTATAAAAGATGTTTTTTATATATACCTGATGTATTTTATACCAGCGGTCCCCAACCGCCGGGCCGCGGCCCAGGACCGGGCCGTGGAAGATTGTTAGCCGGGCCGCGGCGATCAGGGCAGTCTTTAACTCTGTACTAATGAAGCGCTTCCATTATGGAAGCGCTTCATTAGTACAGAAGGACCAGGGAGCGGTGAAGGATCTGTACTCACTGCTTCCTGGTCCTCGGCTCGGCTATCGGCTGTGCAGGGCTGTGCACAGCGTGAGGTCGCTCTGTGACGTCACGCTGTGCGCCGCTATACACAGCCAGAGCCGACAGCAGAATGAAGAGGATCGCGATGGTGACCAGGAGAGGTAAGTGTTTTTTTATTTTATTTGATTTGCACTGATGGCTGACCTGGGGGACATGGGGCTGACTTGGGGGGCTTATGGGCTGGCTGACATGGGGGGCTTATGGGCTGGCTGACATGGGGGGCTTATGGTCTGGCTGACATGGGGGGCTTATGGGCTGGCTGACATGGGGGGCTTATGGGCTTGCTGACATGGGGGGCTTATGGGCTGGCTGATATGGGGGGCTTATGAGCTGGCTGACATGGGGGGCTTATGGCTGGCTGACATGGGGGGCTTATGGGCTGGCTGACATGGGGGGCTTATGGGCTGGCTGACATGGGGGGCTTATGGGCTGGCTGACATGGGGGCTTATGGGCTGGCTGACATGGGGGGCTAATGGGGGGCTTATGGGCTGGCTGACATGTGGGGCTAATGGGGGGCTTATGGCTGACATCAAAGGGCTAATGGGGGCTTATGGCTGACATGAGGGGCTAATGGGGGGCTTATGGCTGACATGAAGGGCTAATGGGGGGCTTATGGCTGACATGAAGGGCTAATGGGGGGCTTATGGCTGACATGAAGGGCTAATGGGGGCTTATGGCTGACATGAGGAGCTAATGGGGGCTTATGGCTGACATGAGGAGCTAATGGGGGCTTATGGCTGACATGAGGGGCTAATGGCTGACATGCAGGACTAATGGGGGGCTTATGGCTGACATGAAGGGCTAATGGGTGGCTTATGGCTGACATGAAGGGCTAATGGGTGGCTTATGGCTGACATGAAGGGCTAATGGGGGGCTTATGGCTGACATGAAGGGCTAATGGGGGCTTATGGCTGACATGAGGGGCTAATGGGGGGCTTATGGCTGACATGAGGGGCTAATGGGGGGCTTATAGCTGACATGAAGGGCTAATGGGGTGCTTATGGCTGACATGAGGGGCTAATGGGGGGCTTATGGCTGACATTGGGGGGGGGGTTATGGCTGACATTGGGGGCTGATAGATGGCTAAAGGTTTGGTGGTTGATCTGAGCCATTGGGGGTCTAATCTGAGGTCTGATTAACATTGGGGGTCTGATTGCTGGTCTGACCTGAGGTGTAATGAAAAATATTTTTTTCTTATTGTTCTCCTTTAAAACCTAGGTGCATCTTATAGGGCGAAAAATACGGTACAGTGCAGCAGAGACCAGTGCAGCAGAGACCAGTGCAGCAGAGACCAGTGCAGCAGAGACCATAGTCAGTTTATATAGTCATTATATAGTGTTATATATTTTAACCACTTAAGGACCACAGGTTTATACCCCCCTAAAGACCAGGCCCTTTTTTACAAATCGGCACTCCACAACTTTAGCGGTTTATTGCTCGGTCATGCAACTTACCACCCAAATGAATTTGACCTCCTTTTCTTCTCACTAATAGAGCTTTCATTTGGTGGTATTTCATTGCTGCTGACATTTTTACTTTTTTTGTTATTAATCGAAATTTAATGATTTTTTTGCAAAAAAATGACATTTTTCACTTTCAGTTGTAAAATTTTGCAAAAAAAACGACATCCATATATAAATTTTGCTCTGAATTTATTGTTCTACTTGTCTTTGATAAAAAAAAAATGTTTGGGTAAAAAAAAAATGGTTTGGGTAAAAGTTATAGCGTTTACAAACTATGGTACAAAAATGTGAATTTCCGCTTTTTGAAGCAGCTCTGACTTTCTGAGCACCTGTCATGTTTCCTGAGGTTCTACAATGCCCAGACAGTACAAACACCCCACAAATGACCCCATTTCGGAAAGTAGACACCCTAAGGTATTCGCTGATGGGCATAGTGAGTTCATAGAACTTTTTATTTTTTGTCACAAGTTAGCGGAAAATTATGATTTTTTTATTTTTTTTTCTTACAAAGTCTCATATTCCACTAACTTGTGACAAAAAAATAAAAACTTCCATGAACTCACTATGCCCATCAGCGAATACCTTGGGATGTCTTCTTTCCAAAATGGGGTCACTTGTGGGGTAGTTATACTGCCCTGGCATTCTAGGGGCCCAAATGTGTGGTAAGGAGTTTGAAATCAAATTCTGTAAAAAAATGACCAGTGAAATCCGAAAGGTGCTCTTTGGAATATGGGCCCCTTTGCCCACCTAGGCTGCAAAAAAGTGTCACACATCTGGTATCGCCGTACTCAGGAGAAGTTGGGGAATGTGTTTTGGGGTGTCATTTTACATATACCCATGCTGGGTGAGAGAAATATCTTGGTCAAATGCCAACTTTGTATAAAAAAATGGGAAAAGTTGTCTTTTGCCAAGATATTTCTCTCACCCAGCATGGGTATATGTAAAATGACACCCCAAAACACATTCCCCAACTTCTCCTGAATACGGAGATACCACATGTGTGACACTTTTTTGCAGCCTAGGTGGGCAAAGGGGCCCATATTCCAAAGAGCACCTTTCGGATTTCACTGGTCATTTTTTACAGAATTTGATTTCAAACTCCTTACCACACATTTGGGCCCCTAGAATGCCAGGGCAGTATAACTACCCCACAAGTGACCCCATTTTGGAAAGAAGACACCCCAAGGTATTCGCTGATGGGCATAGTGAGTTCATGGAAGTTTTTATTTTTTGTCACAAGTTAGTGGAATATAAGACTTTGTAAGAAAAAAAAAAAAAAAAAATCATCATTTTCCACTAACTTGTGACAAAAAATATAAAATTCTAGGAACTCGCCATGCCCCTCATGGAATACCTTGGGGTGTTTCCTTTCCAAAATGGGGTCACTTGTGGGGTAGTTATACTGCCCTGGCATTTTCCAGGGGCCCTAATGTGTGGTAAGTAGGTAAATGACCTGTGAAATCCTAAAGGTGCTCTTTGGAATGTGGGCCCCTTTGCCCACCTAGGCTGCAAAAAAGTGTCACACATGTGGTATCGCCGTATTCAGGAGAAGTTGGGGAATGTGTTTTGGGGTGTCATTTTACATATACCCATGCTGGGTGAGAGAAATATCTTGGCAAAAGACAACTTTTCCCATTTTTTTATACAAAGTTGGCATTTGACCAAGATATTTCTCTCACCCAGCATGGGTATATGTAAAATGACACCCCAAAACACATTCCCCAACTTCTCCTGAGTACGGCGATACCAGATGTGTGACACTTTTTTGCAGCCTAGATGCGCAAAGGTGCCCAAATTCCTTTTAGGAGGGCATTTTTAGACATTTGGATACCAGACTTCTTCTCAGGCTTTGGGGCCCCTAGAATGCCAGGGCAGTATAAATACCCCACATGTGACCCCATTTTGGAAAGAAGACACCCCAAGGAATTCAATGAGGGGCATGGCGAGTTCATAGAATTTTTTTTTTTGGCACAAGTTAGCGGAAATTTATATTTTTTATTTTTTTCTCACAAAGTCTCCCTTTCCGCTAACTTGGGACAAAAATTTCAATCTTTCATGGACTCAATATGCCCCTCACGGAATACCTGGGGGTGTCTTCTTTCCGAAATGGGGTCACATGTGGGGTGTTTATACTGCCCTGGCATTCTAGGGGCCCTAAAGCGTGAGAAGAAGTCTGGAATATAAATGTCTAAAAAATTTTACGCATTTGGATTCCGTGAGGGGTATGGTGAGTTCATGTGAGATTTAATTTTTTGACACAAGTTAGTGGAATATGAGACTTTGTAAGAAAAAAATAATAATTTCCGCTAACTTGGGCCAAAAAAATGTCTGAATGGAGCCTTACAGAGGGGTGATCAATGACAGGGGGGTGATCAATGACAGGGGGGTGATCAGGGAGTCTATATGGGGTGATCACCCCCCTGTCATTGATCACCCCCCTATAAGGCTCCATTCAGATGTCTGTATGTGTTTTGCGGATCCGATCCATGTATCCGTGGATCCGTAAAAATCATACGGACATCTGAATGCAGCCTGACAGGGGGGGGTGATCAATGACAGGGGCGGTGATCAATGACAGGGGGGTGATTAGGGAGTCTATATGGGGTGATCACCCCCCCTGGAAGGCTCCAGGGAGACGCCTGTATGTGTTTTGCGGATCCGATCCATCTATCAGTGGATCCGTAAAAATCACGCGGACGTCTGAATGGAGCTTTACAGGGGTGTGATCAATGACAGGGGGGTGATGAGGGAGTCTATATGGGGTGATCACCACAGTCATTGATCACGCCCCTGTAAGGCTCCATTCAGACGTCCGTATGCGTTTTGCGGATCCGATCCATCTATCAGTGGATCCGTAAAAATCATGCGGACGTCTTAATGGAGCTTTACAGGGGGGTGATCAATGACAGGGGGGTAATCAATGACAGGGGGGTGATCAGGGAGTCTATATGGGGTGATCACCACAGTCATTGATCACGCCCCTGTAAGGCTCCATTCAGACGTCCGTGTGCGTTTTGCGGATCCGATCCATCTATCAGTGGATCCGTAAAAATCATGCAGACGTCTGAATGGAGCTTTACAGGGGTGTGATCAATGACAGGGGGGTGATGAGGGAGTCTATATGGGGTGATCAACACAGTCATTGATCACGCCCCTGTAAGGCTCCATTCAGACGTCCGTGTGCGTTTTGCGGATCCGATCCATCTATCAGTGGATCCGTAAAAATCATGCGGACGTCTGAATGGAGCTTTACAGGGGTGTGATCAATGACAGGGGGGTAATCAATGACAGGGGGGTGATCAGGGAGTCTATATGGGGTGATCAGGGGCTAATAAGGGGTTAATAGGTGACGGGGGGGGGGGTGTAGTGTAGTGTAGTGGTGCTTGGTGCTACTTTACTGAGCTACCTGTGTCCTCTGGTGGTCGATCCAAACAAAGGGGACCACCAGAGGACCAGGTAGCAGGTATATTAGACGCTGTTATCATAACAGCGTCTAATATACCTGTTAGGGGTTAAAAAAATCACATCTCCAGCCTGCCAGCGAACGATCACCGCTGGCAGGCTGGAGATCAACTCTCTTACCTTCCGTTCCTGTGAGCGCGCGCGCCTGTGTGCGCGCGTTCACAGGAAATCTCGGCTCACGCGAGATGACGCCAATTGGCGTTAGTGTGACCTGGGAGCGCCGCAGAAATGACGCCTTTCGGCGTTAGTGTGACGGTAAGTGGTTAATATGCACCTTTGTGTTTTGTTATGCGCGTGAATTAGTCGGTCCCGCCCACCCCCTAAGCCCCGCCCCAGAACTCTGCCCCCTCCACCCCCCCCCCGAACCGGTCCCTGGGAAAATTGTCTTGCATGAAACCGGTCCTTGGTGCAAAAAAGGTTGGGGACCACTGTTTTATACTATACGCTTATTTGATTTATACACAAGGATGCCGTTTATGTATCTTGATCTTATTGCACATGTCACTTTGTTTATTCTTTTGCATATGTATCAGATGCATTTAATCAAACAATGATTGGAATCACACTGTGATTGGTTGGTCACTTATGACATGCCTTTATATACTTTCTGTTTCACTGTTTCAATGCTTGAGGAAGGCTCATGTGAGCCGAAACGTCGCAAGTTTGCCACAATATGGGTGAATAAAGTTTTATTGTTTTCACTACAATTCAGGAGTGCAGTCCAACTTTTTTTCTTTTTTTATAATATTGGGTATTGCTGAAACCCATTGTTGGACATTGCACCTGCTCTCTGGATGGTGCTCCCGTTGGATTTTTCTTCAAATATATATATATATATATTAAAAAATTGCAAAAAAGGGCAGCACTCCAGAGAGTAAAAATGAAGAAAATCTCTTTATTCACCCATATGGGACATGCGACGTTTCGGCTCTATGCAGGAGCCTTTCTCAAGCTTGAGAAAGGCTCCTGCATAGAGCCGAAACGTCGCATGTCCCATATGGGTGAATAAAGAGATTTTCTTCATTTTTACTCTCTGGAGTGCTGCCCTTTTTTGCAATTTTTATCTTTTTGGATTGGCTTGTATCCATATTGGGCCAGTTGCACCCGTTTTTTATACTATTGACGGTGCTGCCACTACATTTTTTTGTATATATATATATATATATTTAAGAAAATCCCATAACCAAAATGCTTCCTGCAATATCTATAAGAAGTACCACACCCTTTGGCTGCAGACGTGAGGTAATAAAACGCATGACGGCTTCTATAGACAGAAAGCACTTGGGATCTGTTACCTCCTTTAAAACTGAAACAAAAAGCTTTCCCGCCAAAGAAAAACCAGGTTTGCTATCTGATATTTCTACGTCACACACAAATTATTACTCGCACCGCCCTCCGGGGGTGAATTTAAAAATATATAATAAAAAAAAAAAAAAAGGCGGTCTCAGGTTTCTTTTATATATAGTCTTTTTACGCCGAGTTCTTTCTTATTTTCGCGGGCAATGTCTTGTCTCCTCCCCGCTTCATACACATTGCGTTTCCTCGCCTGGCGGAAGGTTACAGCAAGGGCTGTGTATCCCGCTATTGGTATCACTCCGCGAGGCGGTGTTCACAAGCATAACCGAAAAGACAGAAGACGCCATTTTGTGCAGCTAATTCACTAGCCGACCATCGGGGAGAAGCCTTCGCTTCTGCTACCTTCCAGTTTTCTCTTAGATCATTCCCATTTAAACCCTCAAGCTGGAGGTGTCAGGAGGCGGCGTGATTAGGGGGCCGGCGGGCAATAATGATTGCCGCATTTACGTGGGGAACTTGCCCCCTGATATCCGCACCAAGGACATCGAGGACGTGTTCTACAAGTACGGCGCCATCCGGGACATCGATCTGAAAAATAGGCGAGGAGGTCCTCCGTTCGCTTTTGTAGAATTTGAAGATCCGAGGTAAGTATTTGTGAAGGAGGTGGCATGCACCCTCCTGCGCTTGGTTGTACCCTGTAGAAAATACCGAGGCTGCAGCACGGTAGTGAGGCCTACCGTACGAAATGAGTTAAATCTTTTTTTACGAGAGGGGTGACTGTAATTGCGGTCCCGCGTGCTGTGGTGTACGGTGGCTGGGGGTGCAGCCATTAGCACGTGGTTCCGTTGGCTTTCCACCACCTGAGGCGCCATTGTTCACGTCGTGCCTGCTTTGTGTCAGTAGTGCAGCCCTTTGTTTCACCATGATGCTGTGCGGTAACGCTGCTGATGATAATACACCAGGTGCTGCTTCTTTCTATCACACTTTAGAGGGATATCATGAATTCATGGTTTTTCACTTATATGCATTGGACTTACTGTTTTTCACATAGCATTGCTTCTGCACAAACTATCAAATATTAGATGGTCTCTTAATTGACTCCTGTTGAGATTCCACCACATCCAATATTCCCTTATACTATTCCTTCGTTGGTCCAGCTGTGGTAAAATCTCCAATGGTTTGGCTCAATCCCGGAGTGCTTTAGAAGCAGTTTAGGCTATATTCACACTAGCGGCACGGACCTCGGGCAGGCTGTTCCATCGGGTGAACAGCCTGCCGGATCAGTCCTGCCGCTAATGACCATGCACCCCGGACTTCCGCTTTGTCCCCATTGACTATAATGGGGGGGGGCGATGCGAAGGCACGGCGGCGAGAGGCTGTCGGAATAAATGTCGGACATGTAGTTTTATTCCGACAGCCTCTCCCACGCCTCTGCCGTAACTCTGCCTCCGTCCCCATTGTAGTCAATGGGGATGAAGTGGCAGTCCGGGGGCATACGATCACTAGCGGCAGGATGTTCACCCGACGGAACAGCCTGCCGGAGGTCCGTGCCGCTAGTGCGAAAGTAGCCTTAGTTATTTCTTTCTAATGGAAGCATGCCCCGGCCGGTAGCACGCCTCCTATATGATGCTCATGCTCCGGTAGTTTGTGCAGAAACAATACTTTATGCAATTATCTTTAGTCTGTTGCGCTACCGACAGTTTCTTGCAGCACTTAGTCCACATTGCGCAATAGCGCCAGTGATCACAATTTTTGTTGATATTGGACTTGCTATGTGTCTGGTAATGGGGCGTGGGGGAGGGGATGGCTATTTCTATGTTTAAGACATAACTTTTATTATATATAGGGATGCAGAAGATGCTGTTTACGGACGTGATGGGTATGATTACGATGGGTACCGTCTACGCGTTGAATTTCCACGAAGTGGTCGAGGGGCAGGAGGAGGAGGAGGTGGAGGAAGAGGAGGAGGTGGTGGTGGTGGTGGTGGAGGAGGCGGCGGAGGAGGAGGAGGTGGTGGAGGTGGTGGAGCACCACGTGGAAGATATGGGCCTCCATCCAGACGCTCAGAGTACAGAGTAGTAGTATCAGGTATGTTTGTGATACATTTTAGTTATAGGGGTTATCCAAGAGTTTTTTTACACACTTATATAGGGCTACCATATTCCACGGCGCTTTACAGACATTAGCATCAGGCTGTCCCTAGTGGAGCTCACAATCTAAGGTCCCTATCAGAAAGGGAATAGCTGGCCCAGGAGTATTACACATAACCCAGTAGAGGGGATCCAGTAAGTATGATCTCTACCATGGGCCACTCTGGGAGGTCTAACTCTTGGATAACCCCCTTTAAAAATATTTTAAGTTCAGTGTATGTTCACACTGTATTTTTCTACCCAGAAGATCCTTCACAATATCTGTTGCAGAATTTTGATGTGGAAAAACTATTTCTCCGTGGATGGGTATTAATATCTGCCCACCGAGCCAGCGTTGGTCAACTTTTACTGAAGGTGCTTCCTGGAGCATGTGATCCTAGCCAAGTTACAACCCCCAAATAAAATTAAGCTTCAACCATGTAATGTAATATATTTCAATACAATTAGACCATCTGACGGAGGCCCCAGTCACATGTCCGTAACTTGTTTTGCGGATCCGCAAAACGCGGACAACTGTAATGTGCGTTCCACATTTTGCGGCCCGCACATCGCTGGCACTAATGCCCCCTTGTTTCATAAGTGTTTTGTGCTGTCCATGCACAGGTCCTGTCATAAAATGGCTGCTGATGGAGGCTCACGTGACCAGGCTGATCACCTCCATTCAGATTCTTCAGACAGCAGCTGCAGAGTATCACTATGGGGAGTTCCGTGCAGTGTGTTTCAATGGAGGAGGCTGAGTGATGTCTGGCACATGACCCTCCATCAGCAGCCATCCTGAGCACAGGACCTCCCCTGTGGACAGCACAAAGGACTTGGTTAAGACACAGAATTATTGTATTGGTGTCATATAGTTATCTTACCTGCACATTTTTCAGTAGTAGCCAGAAAGTGGCCAACCCCTTTAAAGAAGATCTCCCACAAAAAGGTTTTATTCTGACCTGCTAGAAAGGTACATGATGTAATCTGTAGTGAATGTAATTATCATACCAGTGGCTGTATTTGTGAGCTATTCCTCCATTATGCTTCTTGGCTCTCCAAATACCACAGGATCCTGTGTGTGGAGAGGAAGTCAGTTTCTCTATGTATTCCTATGGGAGCCTCAGTCTCATAGGAGTGAATAGAGACATAACTGACTTCCTGTCCTGTGTCAGTTGGAGATCAGGGAGTTGGTCAAAGGAGACACATACAGTCACTGGTGAGAAGACCACATTCACTACAGATTACATCATGTGCCTTTTTAGCAGGTCAAAGAATAATTTTTGCGGGAGTTCTTCTCTATGTGACATATCAGTTTTTATGTAATATGAACTTGCTGCTTTAAAGGGTTTCTATCACTTCATATCACATATTTAGGTGCCAGACACTAACGATCCGCTAGTGTCTGCTCTAACAAACCATCCTAATATAATAGGTTTTGGGGCAGCCGTTTTGCTAAAATAACAACTTATATCTATATGCTAATGAGCCTCTAGGTGCTATGGGGGCGTCATTAGCACCTAGAGGCTCCGTCTACCTTCCTAAACTGCCGCCGCCCAGCGCGTCCCTCCAGCCCGCCCATCTCCTGCTGAATGCGATCCTCTCCGTGCGCGTCTCTGTTCTGCGCATGCGCAGTGAATGTCTGACCGCTTCCCTGCTCAGACATCTCCACTGTGCCTGCGCCGATGACATCATGTCTGAGCAGGGAAGCGGTCAGACATTCACTGCGCATGCGCAGAACAGAGACGCGCACGGAGAGGATCGCATTCAGCAGGAGATGGGCGGGCTGGAGGGACGCGCTGGGCGGCGGCAGTTTAGGAAGGTAGACGGAGCCTCTAGGTGCTAATGACGCCCCCATAGCACCTAGAGGCTCATTAGCATATAGATATAAGTTGTTATTTTAGCAAAACGGCTGCCCCAAAACCTATTATATTAGGATGGTTTGTTAGAGCAGACACTAGCGGATCACTAGTGTCTGACACCTAAATATGTGATACCAAGTGATAGAAACCCTTTAAGTTGTTTTGGTGTGTAAGACACGATAGTAGTCATGACTAAGGTTGTTGCAGGTATTGAAATATCGATACCCAATCGATACTTTTGTCTCGATATCGATACGACTTGATATTATCGATAGTAGGCTGCGCTACTGCGCAGCCTAGCATCACAGATCATGAGTGTGCTTATGTTCCCTCAGCAGCACAGGGGAGAAGGAGTCGCTCTCTCCCTCCCCCTGTGCCGCTGCTGCCAATAAGAGAGAGGCGCGGAGGAGGGGTGTGCACACTGTGCCACCAATGAAAGTTAAGGCAACCGGTCACCTAAAAAAAACGCCTCCCAAACCCGCCAGCATTACCTTAAAGTAGCCAGCAGTATGTTTCTAAAGATCCTTTTCTTCCTCCGGCCAGATGCACCAAAATCTTGAAAAATGAACTTTAATCCCCTGCATGCGCTATGTAACAGCAGAGTTTAAAATCAAGGGGGCAGCGGCCTCCTCAATTAGTCAGGATAACCACACCCCCCTTTCCCTGCTTTTTCGCTTTTAATTGACAGCCAGACGATAGTTTTCAGCTGTACAGCAAAGCCAGCTGAAGTCTCGCACGTGAGCCCTGACGTCTCTGTTAACGTATCTGCACATTGCTGTATACCGCTCTTAGGTAGTTTTCAGCGGCTCAATTCGCAGGCTCCCGGCCGGGTGTGAGTGCGCGTCAGAACATTCGCGTGTGCGGCTGTCAGAGGTGAAGGGGCAGGGAAAGGGGGCGTGGTTATCCAGACTTGACGCAAGGAGGCCGCTGTCCCCTTGACTTTGAATTCTGCTGTTACATAGTGCATGCAGGGGATTAAAGTTCATTTTTCAAGATTTTGGTCCATAAAAATATGCCTATCCATAGAAATGGATGGGTCCGCAATTTCGTTCCGCAAAATGCGATTGAATGGGGCCTAACTACAATCAGTTCTTTGGAGATCACACAATTGTAGATATATCAACTGTATAGATTTATCTCCCTAGATTGAAAATGCACAATAATACTGAAGTTACAATTATCTCAAATCAATCTAGATCTTTCAAAGAACATGGTCTATTTGAATAAATATGTGTATATGGCTTATCAGTTGCCTAATATACAAACAAAATGTATACAATACGACAGAATCTGTCTGGAACAAATCTGCGTCAAAGTTCAAATATGAAGTAAGAGCAGATCCTATTTTCCTTCTGATCTCTTCTCTTGTGTCTTTTGTCTTGGGTGTTGGATCCTTCTCCTTTTTTCTATGGTGTCCCATGCTATTCTTATCCCCCCTGGCACAGTGGGCTTGACCTGATTTTCCACGTGACTAATGACATAATTTTAGTATTTTTTTCACTATTGTTTCTTACTTATTTTCACCACCAGAGGGCACTAGGGTTCTATATCACAAACCTGTGTGTAATGACCCTTAATTCTTCTATTTTCTTTTAATTTTTGTAAAAGATAACCTCTGACCTAAACCTAGGACCAAGTTATAAATATAGATCAGAACGACCTTAAGGTATACTGTCACATTCAGTCTACTTCTAAAATATATAACTTTTAGTCTATATGCACATGAACGTTTGTTTCCATGTCCGTTCCTTTTTTTTTTTTTTTGTGCTGTCCGCATCAGTATGTCCGTTCCGTAGCCCCGCAGATAAATAGAACATGACCTATTCTTATCTATTTTAGGCATTGTTACAATGGATCCGCAAAAAAAACACCAATGCTTTTAATACTGGGGAGGGGGGCGCACTGGCCACCAATGCTTTTAATACTGGGGAGGGAGGGGGGTTAATTGTGGGGATCACAGCCCCCTGTAAGAGATAAGGTGCTGCCAGGCAGCAGGGGGCAGTTATGTACACAGTTCTTAGTATATTCTAACTTGAAGCATCACCATGGGAACGCCTCTGTGTTAGAATATACTGTCGGATCTGAGTTTTCACGATCGTGAAAAAGCTGATGGAGATGGATCCAGATACCATCGTTTGCATTTATAGGTGCGGATCAGTCTGTGCAGATACCAGATGGATCCGCACCTAGCGCAGGTGTGAAAGTAGCCTCATCCGTGTGAAACTCATACGGTCGTGTGCATGTAGCCTTAAACAAACTCTCCCTAGATGCATCATTTTCTTATCTACACATTCTTTAGACATGTACCGTATTTTTCGCTTTATAAGACACACTTTTTTTCCCCCTGAAAGAGGGGGGAAAATGACAGTGCGTCTTATAAAACGATGGTTGACTTTTTTTTACAGGGCTGACACTGATATATCGCTGGCCGCTATGCTGCACAGCGTGGCCGGCGATACATCATTTACAGTTCGGGGAGGGAGGAGGGGCTGGAGGCAACTCACAGCGGGGCCCGGTGCATTCACTGTCTTACACCGGGCCCCGCGCACAGAAGTCTCTTTGTATGTAAAATCTTTCATTATTCCTGAATCAATCGCTCTCCTTTTGATAAACTAGCCTAATCGCCGGCATCAGTACTCACTATGAATGTAGCGTGCAGTCCCTCCGGCGCATGACTTCATCCTGCTTCATTAATGAAGTGGGAGGAGCGTGACTGACTCAGTGACGTCAGTCACATGCTGGCCGGACCGCACGCTGCATTCATAGTGAGTACTGATGCAGGCGATTAGACTAGTTTATCAAAAGGAGAGCGATTGATTCAGGAATAATGAAAGATTTTACATACAAAGAGACTTCTGTGCGTGGGGCCCGGTGTAATACAGTGACTGCATCGGGCTCCGCTGTGAGTTGCCTCCAGCCCCTCCCCGCACTGTAACTGATGTATCGCCGGCCACGCTATGCAGCATAGCGGCCGGCGTTATCAGTGTCAGCTAGTTTATCAAAAGGAGAGCGATTGATTCAGGATTAAAGAAAGATTTTACATACAAAGAATAAAGTACTGTAATGCTGTGAAACACAGGGCCATGAGGGGGACCAGCATAAGATGCTATGTGTGTCATCCACACATATAGCATCTTATCATGGCCCTATGTCACAGCACACATCCCCCATAACAGTGCGTCATCCACAGATTCCCCCCCCCCCCCCCATAACAGTGCGTCATCCAGAGATTCCCCCCCCCCCCCCATAACAGTGCGTCATCCACAGATTCCCCCCCCCCCCCCCATAACAGTGCGTCATCCACAGATTCTTCCCCCCCCCCCCCCCCCCCGATAACAGGTCATCCACAGATTCTCTCCCCCCCCCCCCCCCCATAACAGTGCGTCATCCACAGATTCTCCCCCCCCATAACAGTGCGTCATCCACAGATTCCCCCCCATAGCAGTGCGTCATCCACAGAGCCCCATAACAGTGTCATCCCCAGACCATTAGTTCAAAATCCACCAAAAGCACACCTTTTGGTTCAAAATATTTTTTTTCTTATTTTCCTCCTCAAAAACCTAGGTGCGTCTTACAAAGCGAAAAATACGGTAATTAGCTCCAAATGTTTTTCACACACTCAGGCTATATTGGAAACCTTACCTAATTCTCTACAGTCAAAGAATATATTTTGATTTCAAGATTTATACTTCAGCTTCTTAAAACATAATAATCTAGGATAACTCCGATAATATCACAATACAATCACTTGGTAACAATTATAATCCTTACAACGAATATAGGTTATCTCCCTTCTATTTATTGGGAGTGAAAAAAAACCACCTTAGCACATTCAGTCCTTTGTTCTGCAAGGGTCTCCATCTTTATGTTACGTCTGGGCACCCCCCTTCAATTTACGACCCGAGTAAAGGTTATACAAAGATTCTTGAGTTTCTTTGCAATTCTCTGTCTGGGAAAATCAACTCACTTTGACCTCCTAAAGCATTCAGACAACATTGCTACCATCATGTTCATATATGAATCTGTAATTTGATTTGTATAGGCCTTTACCATATTGATCCCTTTTGTGCTCAATATATCTGACAAATCTTCACTGCAAGAGCCATATGGTGCTCCTTCCTTTCTGGCTTTTCGCTGTAGGGGTACGGCAGGGTCTCTTCAAATACAAAATGGTGCCCCTTTCCTTCTGATCACTGCCGTGTGCCCCTACAGTAGTTTACCAACACATATGGGGTATTTTTCTAAACTTCAGAATCAAAGTAATACATATTGAGGTTTATTTTGCTGTTAACCCTTGCTGTGTTGCAAAAGATAATTGATTGTGATTTAAAAAAAAATCTGCAAAAGACATTTAAAAATGTCACCTCCATTTTCCTTTACTTGTGAAACACCTCAAGGGTTATCAAAGTTTGTAATATAAATTCAATAATCTGAGGGGTGTAGTTTCTAAAATTGGGCCATTTATGGGTTTCCATTATGCCAGCCCCTTAAAGGGAACCTGTCACCTGGATTTTGGGTATAGAGCTGAGGACATGGGTTGCTAGATGGCCGCTAGCACATCCGCAATATCCAGTCCCCATAGCTCTGTGTGCTTTTATTGTGTAAAAAAAACGATTTGATACATATGCAAATTACCCTGAGATGAGTCAGAGCTTGAAAATATGACTCCTCTCTGGTCACACAAGTGAGATGTGACTCTTCTATGCTAATTTGCATATGTATCAAATCGTGTTTTTTTTACACAATAAAAGCACACAGAGCTATGGGGACTGGGTATTGCAGATGTGCTAGCGGCCATCTACCAATCCATGTCCTCAGCTCTATACACAAAATCCCGGTGACAGGTTCCCTTTAATTTTTTAACTGAACTGCGCCTACCTGTTAGTGGCAGGGGTTCGGCAGTCACTGATGGCCGGACCCCCTCCTGCATGCGCCGACATCGGTGAAAATACAGATGCCGTCGCATTAACTCTTGAAGTGTTGCTGTCTGCGCTGACCGCGGCACGTGCACTGTACATGAGGGGATTGGAGCTGCCATTGGGTCTCCGCGCTGCTGTGACAGGGACCTGATGGCATGAAAGGCAGCCCGATGCCTTGGGCATCATGGCTGCCTTCCGGGAGAGCCTGTGAGATCCAGCCCCCTGGATCTCAAAGGCAAGCAGGCTGTGTATTACACTGGTAATACAATTACAGCCAATGCTTTACAATACAGGAGTATTGTAAAGGGGATCAGACCCCCAAAAGTAGAAGTCCCAGAGTGGGACAAAAATTAAATAAAAAAAACCGTCCCTTTCCCAAAATAAAGTAAAAAATAGGGAAAAAAAGAAACTAAACATATATATTGCCATGTCCGTATCGACTGGCTCTATAAAAATATAACCGGACCTAACCCCTCAGATGAACACCGTAAAAAAATAAAATAAAAACTGTGCTAAAAATATTGTCACCTTACATCACTAAAAGTGTAACCTCATGCAATCAAAAAGCGTATGGCCCCCAAAATGGTACCAATCTAACCATCGTCTCATCCTGCAAAATATGAGCCCCTAAGACAATTGCCCAAAAAATAAAATAAACTATAGCTTTCAGAATATGGAGACACTATAAAACATGAGGTGTGTTTTGTTGTTTTTTTTGTTTCAAAAATATTGTGTAAAACTTAAATAAATAAAAAAAGTATACATATTAGGTATTGCCACGTCCCTAACGACCTGCTCTATAAAAATCACATGATCTAATCCCTCAGGTGAACACAAACCACATGATTTAACCTGTCAGATGAATGTTTGAAATAATAAAAACTGCCAGAAAAGCTATTTTTTTTTTGTTACCTTGCCTCACAAAAAGTGTAATATAGAGCAACCAAAAACTATATGTACCCTAAAATAGTACCAACAAAACTGCCACCTTATCCCATAGCTTCCAAAATGGGGTCTTTTTTTGGAGTTTCTACTCTAGGGGTGCATCTTCAAATGGGACATAGCAGCTTGAAATTATTCCAGTGAAATCTGATTTCCAAAAACCGTATGGCATTCCTTTCCTTCTGCGCCCTGCCGTGTGCCCGTACAGCGGTTTACGACCACATATGGGGTGTTTCTGTAAACTACAGAATCGGGGCTGTAACGGACCGTTTCCGCAGACAAGGGGTTAAAATCCGTTCAGGGGCCATAAATATTGAGTTTTGTTTGGCTGTTAACCTTTGCTTTGTTACTGGAAAATATTGGATTAAAATGGAAAATCTGCCAAAAAAGTGAAATTCTGAAATGTCATCTTTTTCCATTAATTCTTGTGGAACACATAAAGGGTTAACAACGTTTGTAAAATTTGTTTTGAATACCTTGAGGGGTGTAGTTTTGAGTGGCTTCTATTATGTAAGCCTCACAAAGTGGCTTTAGACCTGAACTGGTTCTTAACCCCTTAAGGACTCAGCCCTATTTCACCTTAAGGACTTGGCCATTTTTTGCCAATCTGACTAATGTCACTTTAAGTGCTTATAACTTTAAAACCCTTTGCCTTATCCAGGCCATTCTGAGATTGTTTTTTCGTCACATATTGTACTTCATGACACTGGTAAAATGAAGTATAAATAAAAATGAATAAAAAAAAAATGACAATTTCCAAGTTTCAATTTCTATACTTCTATAATACATAGTAATACCTCCAAAAATAGTTATTACTTTACATTCCCCATATGTCTACTTCATGTTTGGATCATTTTGGGAATGATTTTATTTTTTGGGGATGTTAAAAGGCTTAGAAGTTTAGAAGCAAATCTTGAAATTTTTCCAAAACCCAATTTTTAGGTACCAGTTCAGGTCTAAAGTCACTTTGCGAGGCTTACATAATAGAAACCACCCAAAAATGACCCCATTCTATTAACTACACCCCTCAAGGTATTCAAAACTGATTTTACAAACTTTGTTAACCCTTTAGGTGTTCCACAAGAATTAATGGAAAATAGAGATACAATTTCAAAATTTCACTATTTTGGCAGATTTTCCATTTTAATTTTTTTTCCAGTTACAAAGAAAGGGTTACCAGCCAAACCAAACTCAATATTTATGGCCCTGTTTCTGTAGTTTACAGAAACACTCCATATGTGGTCGTAAACCGCTGTACGGGCACACGGCAGGGCGCATAAGGAAAGGAATGCCATACGGTTTTTGGAAGGCAGGTTTTGCTGGACTGTTTTTGTTTTTTTTGACATGTCCCATTTGAAGCCCCCCTGATGCACCCCTAGAGTAGAAACTCCAAAAAAAGTGACCCCATTTTAGAAACTACGGGATAGGGTGGCAGTATTGTTGGTACTAGTTTAGGGTACATATAATTTTTGGTTGCTCTATATTACACTTTTTGTGAGGCAAGGTAACAAGAAATAGCTGTTTTGGCACCGTTTTTATTTTATTTACAACATTCATCTGACAGGTTAGATCATGTGATATTTTTATAGACCAGGTTGTCACGGATGCGGCGATACCGAATATGTATACTTTTTATTTTTTTATTTATGTAAGTTTTACACTGATTTCACAGGACCCCTTCCGGCGTTGACAGGATGCCTGCTAAATGATTTCAGCGGACATCCTGTTCCGATCACCGCCCGCAGAGCTGCAATCTAGTTTTAAATTTAGGATGCAGCCCCGGCAAACGGTTCCGCCCCCTCCCCACGTCATATAGAAATGCCCCGTCCTTCTTCCTGTCTGCGGCCAGAAAACTCGCGCAGGCGCAGTACTGCCAGCGGCCTGCGCGATCATCAAACTCCTGAGGGCAACAGCCTCAAAAGTCTCACTGGGCATGCGCCGAGCCCAGTGATGTGACCTGAGCGCTGTTGCCCTCAGGACGTTGATGATTGCACAGGCCACTGGCAGTACTGCGCCTGCGTGAGTTTTCTGGCCGCAGACAGGAAGAAGGACGGGGCATTTCTATAAGGTAGACTATGACGTGGGGAGGGGGCGGAACCGTTTGCCGGGGCTGTGGGAGGTTATTTGATGATCAGAAAACATTCTTGGGCACTGCAGGGGGGCGTCACTGGGCTCCGGAGAGTGAAAAAAACGCCCCTCTGGGCACCTTGGACCCTAATTAGCATAACAGAAAAATAGCTTTTATATCAAAACTACATAACAAAAATAAGTAAAAAGACGACTGCTGGAAATAAGGTACTTTAGTCAACATAGCGATGGTGCCAGCTTAAAATGGTAAAAGCAGGTGACAGATTCCCTTTTAAGGGAGGTTTCTAGAGGATCTGAAATGACAATTGTGCAGAGCAGAACTGTTATTTTGGTATATGGATTAGAAAATGGCATAATAGTATTTGTTGCTCATCACTGTTCACTTCATGTTCTTACACCAAAGAGACACATTGCTTAAATGTGGTGTAATATATTTTCTTACTATTTCTCCTGACCCTGCCTACTGTGATGGAAGTGTTTTTGGCAGGGTTTGTCTGTGTAATAAATGTCCCATGTTTTAGTGATACTCAAATACTATTTTTATTTTAAATCCGTCAGGACTGCCTCCAAGTGGAAGCTGGCAGGATTTAAAGGATCACATGCGTGAGGCAGGTGATGTATGTTATGCCGACGTTTACCGGGATGGTACTGGTGTTGTCGAATTTGTGCGGAAGGAAGATATGACCTATGCTGTGCGGAAACTGGATAATACTAAATTTAGGTCACATGAGGTAGGTACTTCTCATTGTATCCCTTCTGTTTGCTGCATGGCTATTAATAATTAACTTTATTGTCAGAAGGTAAGAGGGGGGCTCACCAGAACATGGATTCCATCATCTACATTCAAACGTAGCGTTACATCTTGCCTGAATTGCAAAGCTGGTTAAGCTTGGCTTGTTCAATCCCAGGTTCTATCTGTTTAATAGGGAGAAACTGCCTACATTCGGGTTAAAGTTGATGGTCCAAGAAGTCCAAGCTATGGAAGATCGCGTTCTCGCAGTCATAGTCGTAGCAGGAGCCGTAGTAGAAGCAACAGTCGCAGCCGCAGCTACTCACCAAGAAGAAGCCGTGGATCCCCTCGCTACTCTCCCCGCCACAGCAGATCTCGTTCACGTACATAAATAGCTGACAGTGTTTTTTTTTTTGTTTTGTTTTTTTGTAGACCCTTTCATTGTATACACAGTTTAAGTCCTTTACTTTTTTATTTTACTGTTTTATTAAAGTGTTAATCCTGTTGTGTAGAATAGTAAGGCTAGTCCTTATACCTACATATTCCTTCTCAATTGAGTCTTGCCTAGAGGTGCATTTTAACAACTGTAGGCAGAACTACACTGCAGTTAAGCTAGCCACTTTTCAGAAGCACCAGCACTGGTGTGTTGACTGCAATGTTTGACATGGGGATTTGGGTGAATATGGTTAAAAAAAAATAATAATAATAATTCCTTTGTGGGGAAACCTTATTTTACCTTGCCTTTTCATGTGTCTTTCTGTAGACATATCTGAAGAGATGGATTAAAGGATAATGGAGGACATTTCAATCATTTTAGGATTGTCAAATGGAGGCTTGAGGAGGATCAAATCAAATGTGGAGGCCATGGTATGACTCCAAGTGCTATTGTGAGATGAAAATGGCAGTATTGAAGTTATATGCTATATTAGGTTAAGACCAGTACAGGCAACCAAATGTTGCTTTCCTTTTGTAACTTAATGTCGGTAATGTCTGTTGGCAAATGTGCCACAATACACTTGTTTTGTGGACTTGCTAACGTGTAGAGTATAATATCAGTACTGCTAACTCTGCATGTCCTCTTTGTGACTAGTAATTTGCTATTTTTTTTAATGTCAATTAAAATACATTTCAAACTCTTTGTGTAGATTGCTATACATTGGCAGATGTTTTGATTCAGAGTCCCACCTACTGATCTTAATAGTTGTGTAATACAGGCCTGTAGGTGGAACTCTGATTTTTCTCTGCTTTATTTAAAGGGGTTGTCTGAGTTATTTAAAAAAAATAAAAAAAATAAAGCAATGTAAATCTTATGGTCCGCAACATATACATAAGCTTAGCAAGTTTTATGCAAAAAAATTACATTGACTTTTTCCCCTAGTTCTGTTATGGCCCCTTTGTTTACATGCAGTTGCAGAGCTGTGGGGGCGTGTAACAACAATCTGAGGGTGTCAAAGGCTGCCTTCCCCTCTCTCTACAATGCAAAGGGAGTGAATAAAATTGCTTCCCTGTCTGCAGTATGTATAGGACTAAAAGTCCCAGCTGTACGGTACAGTGAAATTGCAGATACACACAGAATCTTTACCTGTTCTTGTGCAATGCTCTTGCAGACAACCCTAGAGTACAGAAGAGACAACTCCTCTGGTCTGTCAGACACAAAGCAGACAGCTTAGCCAGCAGATCAAGCAGTGAACAGGGTGTGACTTGTGCCTCCAAACAGCACAGCCTTCACAGTGACTGTACAGAGGCAGGCTTGCTCCCTCGTGTCAGAGAACGGAAATAGACTGACAGCAGGTCATGTGACACTTGGCTAGGAGAACAGGGCCACTGTAGATGAAGTGAATTGAAAACTCCTAACATTTTGCTTAGTTAGAAACATACAAAGAATAAAAAAATAACTTGGACAATCCCTTTGAAGGGTTTCTGTCACCCCACTAAAGTGATTTTTTTTTTTTTTTTTTGGGCTAGTTAAATTAGTTATATAGCGATATATTAAAATATAATAGTGTTCCTTACTTTGATCCAGCAGTTTAGTCAAAAAACGAAGTTTTATCATATGCAAATTCGGTCTCTACCAGCAAGTAGGGCGTCTACTTGCTGGTAGCTGCTGCAGAAATCCGCCCCCTCCTCTTGTTGATTGACAGGGCCAGCCGGGATCTCCTCCTCCGGCCAGCCCTGTCGGCATTTCAAAAATCGCGCCCGTGTTGAATCTGCGCAGGCGCTCTGAGATGAGGAGGCTCGTCTCCTCAGAACTCCCTCAGTGCGCCTGCGCCGATGACATCATCGAAATAGAAGACGTCATCGGCGCAGGCGCACTGAGGGAGTTCTGAGGAGACGAGCCTCCTCATCTCAGAGCGCCTGCGCAGATTCAACACGGGCGCGCGATTTTTGAAATGCCGACAGGAGTTTAGTCAAAGGGATTGTCCAAGGTAGAGACCGAATTTGCATATGATAAAACTTCGTTTTTTGACTAAACTGCTGGATCAAAGTAAGGAACACTAATATATTTTAATATATCGCTATATAACTAATTTAACTAGCCCAAAAAAAAAAAAAAATCACTTTAGTGGGGTGACAGAAACCCTTTAAACCATCCTTTTTCTAGCATACTGGTCTAATTTTATCTTATATTACATACTTAACCCATCAAAATGCCAAATTAAGAACACAAAAGGTCGTATGTAAAGAGATCCAGTGACTTATTAAAAAAAAAAAGGATACTAGTTAGAATTTGAGTGGGCTTGTAAAGTTTGAATCTGAGGAGGATTGGTTTTCCTGCATACTCAGTCCAATAAAGGGACTGTCCAATGTAAAAAAAAGAAAAAAATTGTCTTACAATAGTGTAAAACAAAGTAATGCTTTAGCACAGTTCCAGTGCTGATAAGTCCTTGAATTTTATTCCAGTCCCAGCGGTGTTAACATAACCTATGACTGCTGCAACCATTGATTTGCCCCAGGAGTAACTGTTATTGACATGTTATCACTACAGCTAGTGAATGGCTGCAGCTGTCACTTTTTGTGTTAACTCTTCAAGCTGGAGCAGAAGGAACCAGGATTGGCCATCAGCACTAGAGTGGTAAGATATTATTTGTCTTGCACCATTGCAAGATGTTTCATTTCAATCCCTTTTTAATAATCTCATATTCATTCAAGCAATGGCAACATTTAGTTGTCTTTATTTAAAATTTCCTTGAAAAGCAACTTCTTGCCTTTATCTTTAGAGGGGTGGTCCAGCCATTGGGCAGTAATAGCTGAAGCTGGTTAACTTATCCAACATTGGGTTCTCAGTGTGGTTTTTTTTTTTTTTTTTTTTTTTTGCAGGGACTGATCAGGAACAAACAATACCTGTTCCTGACAGTTACCCTGTGTAAACCCTGCAGCAGCTCACGTGACAGACACTTCCATCTCTAAAGGACATCTGTCAGCAGATGTGTACCTATAACACTGGCTGACCTGTTGCATGTGCACTTGATCGCTGAAGGCATCTGTGTTGGTCAAATGTTCATATTTGCCTGCATAGCTGGGAAAATTTATATTTTAATACACTTATATGAGTGTGTAGGAGCAACAGCAGTTTTGCTGTTACACCTAGAGGTTCTGCACTTTGTCAGGGCCAGGCAGTGAAAACGTCCTCAACTGCCTGGCCCTGTCCTGTCAAAGTGGAGATAGGATGGCAGTTGCAGAATTACTAGGTGTAACAGCAACACCCCAGTTGCTCCTATGGGCTATGTTGCTTATATTAAAACCTTTTTCTCAGCAATGCGGGCACACACAAACATGGAATCAACACAGATCCGTTGAGCTGCCAAGTTCACATGCAAAAGGTCCGCCAGTTTCATAAGTACAAATCTGGTACCACATTAAAGGGAATCTGTCAGCAAAGAAACCACAAGGATGTGGTGCTGACAAACTTCATGGTAATGAGTGAAGGTACTGGCCATCTTGTTCCCATGCTGCACTTTAGTAACCCTCTAGAGTAGTCTGAGCATACAGCAGACTTTCCCTTCCAACTCAATCAACCCCCAAGAGTATCTTCACACATAGTGGTTACACTGCAGTTTGTCTGGATTAGCTGAAAATTTGTATTGCAAGAAAGCGGGTGATCTTTTAAGAGATCTCACCTACACTAGATACAACAAAAAAATCAGCATGGATATGAGGTGTGGATTTCAAATCTGCAGCATGTAAATTTTGTTCCCATAGATTTTCACTGCAAGTTTTACCTTTTGCAATGCACAGGGTGAAATATGCGCAAAGTCACAATCTGTGTGTGAAATGCCATAGATTGTCTGTGGATTTGTGAGAATCTGTGACAGATTTTTGGGAACCTAAGGGTAGCTAGCTGCACATAAGTGCAGATGACTGCACATAAGATTTGAATGGATTTTTGCGTTTCTGCACCATATCTGCTTCCAAATCTGCTATTTCGAAAAGCTGTTTTTGTTGCAGATTAGAAAATGGTGAAATCCACAGCTAGAAAGGCAAACCTAATTGACATGCTGTGGTTTTGGAAACTGCACAAAAAATCTGCAGTGTACATGAGATTTGTGTAAACTCATACTTTGCTGGTATTGTAAGGGTACTTTCACACTAGTGTCGCTGGATTCTGGCAGGCAGTTCTGTTGCCAGAACTGCCTGCCTGATCCGGCAATCTGTATGCAAACGGATACCATTTGTAGACTGATCTGGATTTAGATCATCTCACAAATGTATTGCAATACCGGATCCGTTTCTCCGGTTGTCATCTGGAAAAATTGATCCGGTATTTTTTTTTCAAATTTTTACCAGATTAGTTTTTCCAGAACACTTGGGGCTGGATCTGGCATTCCGGCAAGTGTTCTGGAATTTTGGACGGAGAAAACCGTACAGTGACTGAAGGGAAGACATCCTGATGCATACTGAATGGATTGCTCTCCATTCAGAATGCATTAGGATAATACTGATAAAAAAAAATTCCGGTATTGAGCCCCTAGGACGGAACTCAATACCGGAGAAGAAACGCTAGTGTGAAAGTACCCTAATACACTGTGGATTTTCTGCATGGAAATCTATGCAGAGAAAGCACATGTATTATGTAACATGTGGGTGGGGTAAGCCTGATCTAGTCATTATAAGCTAGAGGTCATGCCTGTTTACCTTAGAGAACATGTCGCCATGAAATGCAGGAGGAGCCGAGCCATTTGGCATGTAGTTTTGGTGAAAATGTCTGCCTTTTCTGATACTGACAGCTATGTATACACAGTATGCTACTACAGCTCCCAATCACTGATACTTGTGCATGGGATTGCACCAGAATAGAGACTTAAATGTATAAAGAACACATTTTACTGTCTTTTTCCACAAAACTATCTGCAGCCTGCACTACTGCATTTTGTGGTGACGGGTAGAGATAAGCAAATATCATATTTTGAAAGTCGTTCACGCTTCGTTAACTGGTAAAAGACGAATTGCGTTATGGTTTCTGTTACCACAGACCATAACGCAATTCTATAACTAAATGCGCTTAGAGGCATTCCGTTATAATAGAAGTCTATTGGCTGCAAAACTGATCTGTCCCGTTTCCATTATGCAGGGGAGTCCTCTCCTAGATAACTGAAATGGGATGGATCCGTTTTGCAGCCCATAGACTTCTATTATGATGGAATGACTTTAAAGGCATTCCTTTATGCATTCCCTCATAGAATTGCGTTATGGTCCATGGTAACTGACTCCATAACGCAATTCGCCTTTTACCAGTAAACGAAGCGTGAACGAATTTCATAGCCTGAAATTCGCTAATCTCTAGTGACAGGTCGTCTTTAACCTAGTGAGTTTAATTGTATGCAAAGCTGGACTGCTCCTTGAAAAGGAAAAGCAACAAGTTGTTGAAAAAAATTCTCATTACAATTTGTGAAGGATTTTCTGGTATTGTTATTCACCAGGGATCAGCAACCTTCGGCACTCCATCTGTTGCGAACTACAATTCCCAGCATGCTCCATTCATTTCTGTGTGAGTTCTTAGAGCAGAGCAAGTATGCATGCTGGGAGTTGCAGTTTCACAACAGCTGGAGTGCTGGAGGTTGCCCACCCATTATTAAAAAGGTGTATAACCAGAAAAAGTAATGCAGCTGCATGTCCTTCCCCAACAATGTCTGACCCAAACTAATATATTCTTGGATCTCTATATAGGTGCGGCTGTACTGCGGTCAAGAAACTTGCAGCCGATTGGCCCGCAGCAACTTTTGTTTAACTAATGAAGAAGTCATTATATAGCCGGTCGGCACTGTTTATGGCCGTATTGTATTGAAGGTGCCATGCGGCCATTAACAATTAAGACTATCCAGTGTGGTTGTCATTAGGCTAATTGAACGGTTCTTGACCACAGCACAGCCGTCCCCTAATTATTTTAGTTGGCCCACAGTCAGCTAGGACATAAATGACGCCTTGCCTATAAAGTGTTGAAAATGTTGGGTTTCTTCTTTTTTTTTTTTTTTTTTTAAATAATTGCTGAGCTTGAAAAGTTGCTGCTCCTTCAGGTATGTGCCTAACTGACTGCGTTAGTGCAGCATTTTCTTCTCAAGCGCCTAAATAAGAACATCACGTAAAAATATTCTTTAACTTTGAAACAAAATATACCACAGAATTCATTAGTTTTGGGAATGTAATAGTTATCTGTACTCCCCTTTTTTTTTCTTCCCCCCAATAAGATGCACATACAAGGCTGGGTTCACATCATGTTTGTCCCACGTTTAACCTATATGCTGGGGGGAAAAAAAGATGCAGGAGTGTAGTACACTCCACTTTTCCATCTTGCAAAAAAAGTATAGTTTAAGTGGATATGTTTTTACATTGGAACCGTATGGTGATGTGTATACATTAAATATGGGATAAAATTGTGACGTGAACACAACCTAACTGATCAGTTCCCAGAAACCTGTGTTGATAATATCTAACTCTGCCTCTTTTTTTTGGTTTTGCTGGTTGTAAAGGTTTGGATTGGAGAGGGCTCACTGGATCCCAATCCTGGAACTGGATCATTGGATTCAAATCATAGGAAGGAGTGAATAGGATAGGGAGAAAGCATTACCAGGATTCATGGAGCGGGATCAGATAACAAGGATCATAGGAGTGGATTCCTGCCCATCTTAACCGCATTCATGTGGATTTTTTATTTTTTTTTAAATCCTCAATTGGCTATTGTATAGAAATTTTTGGAAGCGCTTAGAATGCAAGAAGGAGTGCAATTTTTTTGTTTAATAAAGAGGAGGCCAGAGGCAAGATGGAGCCATCTTCTGGGAAGGATACATCACGAATAGATGGTAATCAAAAGGGATATGGGGGTGGGGGTTTGAATAAATTGGTACAATGTTTCTAAGTTTGAATCGTAGGTGTCAATTTTTTTTCATTTTTTTTTTTTTCTTAATAGGGTTTCAATTTGGCTTTTGAGGATCTTGTTTGCATATAATCAATAAATGATTTAAATGTGTTCTTTTGTGTGTACCTTCTGCTTCACAAGGAAAGTCGGTAAAAACGTAACCTATTTTTATGAATGCACAGTGCAAGGATGGGGTCAGACAATTATACTCTTGAAAGGTTTGATAATGAAGAGGACTGGTTGCTGTACCAGACATGACCTACAGCTGGAAATGTAGGGCTGTGGGTGTGCCCTGTTAAAAACAGGCAAGGGTGAATTTGCGTGCAGCAAAACCGGTTGAGGATTTTGAAATGTGCAGCATGTCAATTTACCATGTGGAGTTGTCATGGTTTTGTTGCAGGCTGTGGCACAACTGCGAGCTGGTGCATTCTTTAAAGAGGTTGTTCAGGTCTGAACCCAGACATACCCATATTTTCACCCAGACAGCCCCCCCGATGTTGGCATCGGATCATGTCATGCTCTGATGTGCAAGGGCTTTTTTATTTATAATACACTGCTGGGTGTAAGCTTACGCCCAACAGTGGTGTGTTCGGTGATGTCACCGGCTCTGGGTGAAAAATTGAGGTATGTCAAGGTTCAGCTCTGAACCTGGACAACTCCTTTAAACAGTGTGTCAGCACCCACTCACTCCAGAGGATAGGTTATCATTAAAGTCTTTTTAAAATTGCCCAACAAACCTGATCGTTTTTTTGCTTTAGCTTACTGATGGATCTGCAGCAAACTCTCCTAAAGTCCCAAATTAAAGAAAATGAATACTCTCCTTCTCTGGAGCTTGTCGAGTCCCATGCCAATCTCTGTAGAATGTGGCGTCCTACCATGTCTTTTGACATGGTATTGGACCTCATTGCAGGAGATGGGGTTCTACAGAGCCCAGCATGGGAATTCTCTTTTCTGCTGCTGCCTGTGAATTCACAGTTAAAGGGGTTATTTCTAATAACCCCAACATAAAATGAAGGGGAAAAAAACATGGTTATGTATAACATTGGTGTGAACAAAATGCATGTCATTGTGTAGCTAAATGTATGGGATGTCAGGAAGGTGCCCTCTCATGCTAGCTAAGCCAGTGTGCTTAAAGGTGTCTGGGATTCTGATGGCCCATCCTCTGGTGGGGGTCTGGCTCTTAGCACTCTACACTGATCAACTAGGATACTTTCAGCTGGCAAGTATGCATGCAACAGGCATGCCAGTCTTGATAAATGTCCCTGAGGTAATGATGGCAAATAATTTGATCAAAGTGTATAGGAAAATAAAACAATAATGGAGTTCCTACTCTCGCATCTACAGGTGCATCTAGTTAATTTTATTTCAGTAATTCGGTTAAATTGAATGCTTTCAAAAATAGGAGTGTTTAAATTAATTTTGTAGCATGAAAACAAACCACAGCCAATGTCATTAAGAGCTACCTGACCTGTCTAGTGTGGTCCTTGGTTTTATGATGCTGTTTGATCACTAATGTTCTCTAACAAACCTCTGAGGCCTTCATAGAACTTCTGTAGTTATACTGAGAATAAATTACACACAAGAGGACCCCATTTACTAATAAGGTGCCTTCTGAAGGAATTGGTTACACTGGATTTTAAATAGGGGTATGGCCTCATTCACACATAAGTGGACCACGGTCCGTGAAAACCCATCCTGCTGAGTGCATGGCGTCATTGGTTGCTTTGCTGCTGTGCACTTTGTGCTGCCTCTGCTGTACAGTAACGCTCGTATGATTTGAGTTTTACTGTACAGTTGCACAAAGAACACGGTGTCATATCAACCAATGATGTCGTGCACTTGGCAGGCTGGGTTTTCATGGACTGTGGTCCACGTATGTGAATGAGGCCTATCGGAGTACAGGGGACTGAATACAAATGCATGCCACACTTTTCAAATTTATATTTATTAAAAATGTTGAACTATATCACTCTTCACTTCAAACACACATGCTTCTTTGGGTGGATCCATCACATAAAATCTCAATAAAATACATTTATGTTTGGGTGTAAAGTGGAAAAACTCAAGGGGTATGAATACTTTTTCAAGGCACTGTATATTCAGCATGAAGTAACATGGACTCCTGCAAGTGGAGCAAGCCTTATCTGACTCTTTTGTACAATACTGTAGATTCCATCTTGAATTTTGTTGATGACTCTTTGGTCAGGAATGTCAGATCTATGACAAGTCTTCTACCTTGATCTTGCTAGGGTATAGCAAAGATCCTTGAATAAATTCTTTTAGTCTCTCTGATATAATGGGGCTTCTTTTAGCAGCATCATTTTATTTTCTTTTTTTTCTTTTCTGGATTTAAGAAAAATGAATTGCGGGGAAAGATTAGGTAGTAGTCTTGTAATGGTTGAGAAGACCCAAGATTGTGATGTGATTTAGTATCACCTAGATTCAAATTTCTGAAGGCATTCTTCCACAAATGTAGTGCTTATGATGTCATAGGTCTGAGTCCGAAAACTGTTTCTTCATGAAAGTGGGGGATGCCAGTGGATTTTTGCACTGATGATATATCCAGTTGTGTGAGGGCCTGAACCCTTGACGTAACTAAAAGACGTCTGTGTCTTTTTTGAGGGCTAAATAAGCTCCTGCCCATTCTTTCAGCCAGGGCACACTTTTAGTGCATGTGGAAAGAGCCATATTCTTGATATATGGAGGGTATCCATATACATAATTTCAGATGCTAAGTTGGAGGATGGGCATTTTCTTCACCATCTTTGTAGACCTCCCTAAAGGTCTTGTCATATGACTAAGCCAGACCCTCAATGGCCTGGCAATTGGCACTGAAGCTTTTGTCCTGCAAGATGATGCTGATAACATATACAACCCTAACTTCTGATTTTAAGTACTTTTTTTTTTTTTCTTCTCCCTATAGTAATTCATACTACTTCACACTCTGCATACATGTGGAATTCTGAAATAAAAACATACCTACAGGATGAGTAATGGTGGCGTCAAACCATTCACATACTGGGGAAACAATTGCGTCTCTTAAAGAGGACCTTTTCATCGGCCCAAACAGCCTGGGAGAAGGAGATGCCCAGGAGAACAAGGGCAGTCTCCACCTACTATAACCAAGTCCCCTAAGTCTCCGCCTAGTTCAACTCAGTGACCAAACATACCGGAGGGCATAGCAGGAGAACGGAGCGGCTCCCAGGGATAATAGTAAGTGCAGTGAGATCCCTGGGCGCCGCTGTATATATCATGATACTTAGTTCACAATGTTTGGACCGATGAAAGGTCCTCTTTAAGTAATTCCAAATCTTCTGTACGTTTAGCAACGTGTGCATGAAACACATACACGTTTAGTCACAGATTAACCAAGGATTTTGCAGTGGATTTGTGGCAAACTCTGCAAAAAAAAATCTACATGTGAACTTGACTAAAAGTTGGTTAACATTATGAAGGTATTCCAAGTTATTGATATTGAAGGTCTGATACCTGGGACCTGTACCAATCTGTTTTTGGCAGTTGCCGATCACTAAACAGTGGACAGAGCTGGAAGCTGAAGGCTCCATCAACTGTGTAGTTTTTGACACGGGCATACTACAGCTCAGCTATCTTTCTAGTTACAGTACATTGGAAAGACCACCATACAGTGGACAGAGCCTTCTGTTTCATTTCTGTCCACTGTTAACCGCTTGCCGCACATGTAACGCTGATAGGCGTCCAGGCGGCAGCGCTCTCGGGGCTCAGCGACACCTATTGGCGTCATCTCGTGAGCCCTGAGATTTCCTGTGAACGTGCGCTCACAAGTTCAACTTCAGCCTGCCAGCAGCGATCATTCGCTGGCAGGCTGTAGATTTTTAAAATAACCAATGAATGAATCACCACACACACATTACACCCTTCCCCTGTCACTTATTAACCCCTGATCACCCCCCTGTAAGGGTCCCTTATCACTGCCAGTTACTTAGGTACTTGTTAGGTAGTTAGCGCCCAGCCCACCGAACCGCAGTCACTGATTAGTCGCTGATTAGCGTCATCGCTGTCGCTAATCAGCACTAGTACTATATAGTATCTGTAAGTGATCAATAGGGTCACCTTAGGCTCTACAAAAAACGCAGTGTTTGCCCGATCAGGCCTGATCTTGTGCGCACACTTGCGTTCAGTCCGCCCCACCGCAGTGACAGAATATTTTTTTTTCTGATCACTTCAAAAACACCGTAAATTCGCTGCAGCGCTATAAAGATCACTTTTTTTTTGTTTCAATCATTTTTATTGAAAATTTTTAACAATACAAAAGATGCATACCATGAATTACAATATCAATACAATCCAGAGAGTCGATGATACATATGGATATTCATAGATTTAATATTATAAATTATGTGTCAAGTATCAACACATATAAGCAAGTGTTATAAGGACATAAAATAACACACACTCATAATAACACAAATAACTCAAAAGAAGAAAGTAAAATAAAAGATAAAAAACAAAGAATAAATATTGCCTTGATGCTAATAACATTACAGTAGTATAATGATCAGACAGTTTTAGAGAGACACATCATGGGGTTGGTTTGAAGGCTTGGGCATGAATAACATCCATAGCTCCCATTGATACAAGAATTTATCCACTCTATGATCTTTGTATGCCATTACTTTTTCATAAGCACAGTTATTTTGGACTCTGGCAAGAATTTCAGCCTCAGAAGGGATGGTTACTGATTTCCAATATTTGGTCAGAGCTAATTTAGTCACAAGTAGCAGATGTGCCTCCGGAATTCTACTCCTGGGTGGAATAGCTTGTATACCCTTGAAAAAGAGAGCAGTGTTCACATTTTTGTTAACTGTAATACCACAAAATTTAGAGGCAACTTCAAATATATCTGACCAAATCTTTAAAATCAACGGGCACCCCCAAAGGATATGTAGTAGTGTACCCTTGTGTCCGCATCCACGCCAACAAAGATGAGATGTACCAGGATAGATTTTGCTCAATTTGTCAGGGGTATAGTACCATCTTAAACATGACTTTATAGCAGCCTCATATAAAGATGTGCTGTGAAAGGTTTTGGAGATGAATTTGAATGTTTCCATCCAATCAACCTCAGGTATAATTGCTTCCAGTTCCTTGTCCCATGCCAGAAGTGGTGCAGATTTGGTAAAAGTGGATTTCATGCCTATAGCTTGGTATAGAAATCTTATTCCCTCCTTTCTATCCGGTCTTGTTGGTAAGGCCCACATTTCAAAGATTCCCTTGTACGCTAACACTTGGTAAGGAGATACTGATTGTAAGAGATGCCGAACCTGTAGGTATTTAAAGAAATCTCCTCTAGGAATCATAAATTCCTCCTGGAGTTCACTAAAGGACTTTAAGGATCCGTTACTGTATAGTTGACTCAGTGTGTTGATACCTAAGGGGCCCCATGGTGATAAGTCTAACTCTGGAATATGTAATTCCACTAGCTGTAAAGGTGATAAATCTAGCAGTGAGACCGGAACCGGAGCACATTTCCTGTGAAAGAGACACCAATGGTAGATTGAGGTCTTCATCACAAGAGGTAAAGGCTGAACCCTAGATTTAGTGACACTCAAGCTATTAATCAGGAGAATTTTTAAATGACCGTTTGGGGCTGACGTAGATTCAATTTGTACCCAGGGAGTTTGAACGTCCATATTCCACTACCTCTTCAATGCCTGTATTTGGGTGGCCAGGAAGTAATCCCTAAGATCTGGAAGGCTAAGACCTCCTTTGGTTTTGTGCTTTGTGAGAGTGCTAGTTGCGATTCGAGGTTTACTTCCCGACCATACAAAGCAGCTGAGTAGGCCTTGTGCCTTCTTAAAAAAGAAGTTGGGGACTTTTATAGGAACCATTCTAAAAATAAATAAAAGCTTAGGTAAAATAAACATTTGGAAGGTCGCAATGCGGCCTACCCAGGATATTTCAGATTTGCTATATGTGGCAAAGTCTTGCTTGATCATCTCTAATAAGGGGAGATAATTGGTACTAAACATAGTGGAAAAGGTTGGAGGTAAATTTACACCCAGGTATTTTATGCTATCACATCTCCAATCGAAGGGGAAGGCACTTTTTAAGGAGTCTATCATGTTACTTTCCATGTTTAGAGGGAGGATTTGGGACTTGGATTCGTTGACCTTATAATATGATAGGCGACCATACTCTTTAATAATAGTAAGAGCTACCGGAAGGGCAGTTTGAGGTGATGAGAGTGTCATAAGCACGTCGTCTGCATACATGGAAATGCAATGTTTAGTCTTCCCAATCTGTATTCCAGGTACATCTGGGTTGAGTCTAATGGCCTGGGCCAGGGGCTCCATCGCTAGAATAAAAATCAAGGGTGAGAGGGGGCACCCCTGACGCGTGCCATTAGTTAGGGGAAATGATGAAGATAGAGCCCCATTGATAAACACCTTAGCTGAGGGGTTCGAGTATAGGGCTCGTATTGCTTCAATGAATGCCCCACCTAGTCCCATTGTTCCCAACACAGAGAAGGCGAACGACCAGTTCAATCGGTCGAACGCCTTCTCTGCATCCAAGGTCACCAACAGTGCATGAGTCCCCCTACGATTTATGGCATCTATGATATTCAATACTCTGCGAGAGTTATCTGTAATTTGCCTACCCTTGACAAATCCTGTCTGGTCCGAAGATGTAAGGATTGGTATAATATCTGATAATCTTGTTGCTAAAATCTTGGCATACATTTTCAGGTCTGTGTTTAACAGAGATATGGGTCTGAAATTCTGGGGTCTATCTGGCGATTTGCCAGGCTTTGGTAGGGCTACTATTGTTGCAGACAACATCTTGGCCGGGAAAGAACCCTCTATAAATGCTTTATTATATACCGGCGACAAGTGGGGAATGAGCTTGTCCTGAAAAGTGCTGTAGTAAATATTGGATAGACCATCTGGGCCAGGGGACTTATGAGGGTGGAGCGAGGAAATGGCTTTAACAATCTCAGGGATACTAATAGGGAGGGACAATTCGCTCCTCTGCTGGTCATTTAGGGCCGGGAGGTTTAATTTTTCCAAGTATGAGTCAATTTCAAGGGGCGAAGTAGGGTTTATCTCAGGGGAGTCTTTTAAGTTATATAGGGCTGAGTAATATTTAACAAATTGATCTGCCATAGCCTTTGGATCATAAATCTTATGACCATCAGTCGGGTGGACCAAGTAAGGGACTCTGGCCTTGGCTGCCCTTGTTTTTAGGCGGCAGGCCAATAATTTTCCTGCTTTATTATCTTGCGAATAATATCGGGCTTTAGTGGCCCTCAGGTTCTTCTCATATGTAAAGAGAAGACACTCCCTGAGTCGTGTTCTCAGGGCATGTATTTGAGCAGTCCTTTCTGCGGACGGGGAGGATTTATTCAGGGATTCCAGAGAAGTAAGTTGAGACATTATGTCATGTAATTTTTGTTCCCTTAGTTTTTTTGCCTGGTGACCCAATTTGATAAATATGCCTCTAATGAAAGCCTTATGGGCATTCCACAGGCTATAGGGATTAGAGACTGAGCCCGCATTTAGCTCAAAATAGTCGGTTAATGCTTCATCAATTTCGGCCCTGTACTTTGGGTTAGAAACAATATAAGGACTACAGCACCACAGAGTATCACGTATATTATACGTCTCTTGTATTGACAGAGATATAGCCGCGTGGTCAGACCATTTTATTGTTTCAACCGTAGACTGCATGGACAATTGGAGGAGTGATCTACTAACCAGGAAAAGGTCTATGTGGGAGTAGGAATTATGCACAGGAGAGAAAAAAGAATAGTCTCTTTCAGACGCATGGTGAATTCTCCACACGTCGTACAACTCTTCCCGTCTCAAAAGAGGACTCAGAGTGGGATAAGAACCCCTATTCTTGGCTGAGGAATCTATCTCAGCGTCGGGCACTAAGTTAAAATCTCCACAGATTATTAAATGGCCTTGTCGCTGTTTCGCCGTTGTTGCTAATACTTTATTAAGGAAGTGTAACTGATGTCTATTCGGAGCATAAATGGCTACTATGGTATATGCCATATTATTTAAAGTGCAGGTTAAAATGATGAATCTGCCATTCTTGTCTATAAGGGTGTTATTGATCAAAAGGGCAATGGTGTTCCTAAAGGCCAATATGACTCCTCTTTGCTTTTTACGGTAGTGAGACTGTACGACATGTGGGAATAGATGATGTTTAATCCTATGTGCATCCTTGCATACTATGTGAGATTCCTGCACACACACTATATCCGCTTTGAGATCAAGAGCCTCTGACCACATGTAGGACCTCTTCTGAGGGCTATTTAACCCCTTGGCATTTAGAGAGACCAGCTTAAGAACCATGGGAGAAAGTCAAAAGGCTAAGGACACCCGCTAGGATCTCTCCAGATGCCATATGGAGCCTGTTCCCAACTCCTTCCATATCCCAACTAGTAATGCCATCTGATACATGACTGTAAAGGCAAGTGAAAATTAAACAAAAGGAACAAAACAGACAAAAATATAACAAACCATACATCAAATCAAGCCGGAATGAATAATCACCTATGATGGTGAATAACCGGTTTTAGGACTTATAGGGAACTAGTCCTGTTTGATGCCAAGCACTAGAATGTTCTCCAGTGCGCAAATTACAGTAGATACTCAATGCTTGGTACCCCTTTTGGCACCAACTGCATGCCACTCTGCATTCAAATAGCGAGGGGGCCCGGATAGGAGAACCTCCTCTGAAGGGAGAGGAAAGTTCCTCCCTGAAGACGGCGGTAATAGGAGCCAACAGGCGCCTTTGTCGTAGCGTGGCTGCCGACAGGTCTGCATACAATTTCACAGACTGAAAGGGCGCGGGCAATTCAGACATCTGCCGGGCCGCCATTAATAAAGCTTCTTTTGTGCGGAAAAAGTGTATCCGGGCCAGAGTGTCTCTGGGGTTATTCTCCGGCAGGTGCCGGGGTCTTGGAATCCGATGGGCCCTGTCTATGATCAGGTCTTGATCCGCACATGAGGGTAACAGCTTTTTCATTAAGGTTTTCAGGAAGTCCATCAGCTCAGAGGGGCTAATATCCTCTGAAATGCCCCGAAATTTAATATTGTTACGTCTGGAGCGGTCCTCCAGGTCATTTATTTTGGCTTGGATGCGGTCAATGTCCGCCTGCATGGCTTCTTGGTTATCTATCAGCTGGTTGTGCGAGGTCGCAAACTCCCCCATTTTGAATTCCACATGCGCCACTCTCGATTCTAGGCCCGCAACAGATGATTTTAGCGGGGTAATCAAGGAGGAGAAATCAGAATGAAGGGCAGCGCTGAAAGCGATCAACATCTCCTTCAAGAGGTTTCCTGACGCAGGCTGGTCAGAGGTAGGTAACTTGCATAATATGCTGGAAACAGAGTGGGCATCCAGGCCCTCAGCGCTCACCTCTGTGTCTGCAGCCGGTTGGAGTTTAGGCCTCTGCTTCTCCGGGCTCCTTGCATCGGAGCAGAGTGGTGACTGTGCTTTTGCATCACCGGAGGGGGGAGATGCACCAGCGGAGCTGCCCGTCGATGTAGACCGGTTCTCAGGTGTGTGTAAGCTGGAATCGCTCCTCGCTGGCTGCGGCGATTCTCTTTGCCGCGTTGGAGAAAGTGCAGGTTCCTTCTCAGCCGCATGAGGTAAAAATGGCGGGACTGCCAGGCTCTGCTGTGAAGCGTCCGCATCTTTCTCAAAGTAGAAATCAAGTTTGCCTTGTTTGGCATGCACCCTTTTGCCCCTGGGCATCTCGCAAGCGGTTCAGGCACTTTGGGGTGAATGGCACCGGGTGTTTCAAAGGGAATACCTTGCTAAATCAGTCGATGTGTGCAGGAGCAGCAGGTTCAAGCGGCCATCATGCTCGGCTGCCAAACCACGCCCCCTCTATAAAGATCACTTTTGAGCTTTCTGGATCTTTATTAGCGATCACAGCTTTACTTCGCAAGCACTCCTTTTTACTAGGCAGGTGTGCTCTTTTTCCTGGGTAGTCTCAGAGGAATACCCCCTAAATTTAGTTAGCCCAAAATGTCAAAGGGGTATTCCGCTGAAGAGGCCTACAGGATTCTGGCCCTGATGGATGAAAGCGATGGGGACGCCTCACCCGCTGAATCCAGTGGTTCAGAATATGAACCTGTAGACAGCAGTGGCACTCTAACCGCTAGCGAAGATGACTAGGTTGAGGTCCCTGCTATGGTCAGGCGTACCCGATCCCATGTCAGTGTTCTGCATACCCCGCGTGAAGAGCCGCTTCATTTGCAGCAGAGTGGTGCTAGCGCTGATCTTTTTTATGGTGCGGCATACACCAGCAGCGCAGCACATCCTGGACCTTCTACCAGCACTGCCGTATTCCCTGGTGAAGTGGCGAGCACCAGAAGGGCAGTTCAAGCTGGTACGGTGGCATGTGCAGTAACTCCCCCGTCGCAGCCACCACGTTCACAGGCCCGTAGAGCCCTTAGTCTCCCAAAGGTGCTGGCAAACACAAATTGGCACTCCCCTGCTTCCGCCGCACCCATATTGCCCCCTTTCACCGCCCAGTCTGGAGTTCGCGTGGAGACAGCTCATTTAGGATCAGCCCTCGAGTTTTTTGATCTGTTCTTCACCGCGGATCTCTATGACTTCGTTGTGGCAGAAACCAACCGCTATGTCACACAGTATATAACCGCCAATCCGGAAAGCTTCTATGCCCAGCCTTTCCACCGGAAATATTTTTGGGCCTTATCCTCAGCATGGGTCTAACTAAAAAAAATGTATTGCGGTCCTATTGGTCTAAAGACCCAATACATTACATGCCCATGTTCTCTGCTGCTATGTCCAGGGCACGTTTTGAGGGCATCATGCGCTTTATGCATTTTACTGACAATAAAACCTGTCATCCAAGAGGCCACCCTGCTTATGACCGGCTCCACAAAATTCGATCCCTTATAGACCGTTTGTCATCCAGGTTTGCAGATGTGTATACCCCCAATCAGAAGATCTGCATAGACGAGTCCCTTGTACATTTTACCGGGCGCCTTGGCATCAAACAGTACATCCCCAGCAAGAGCGCCCGGTATAGGGTCAAACTGTATAAGCTCTGTGAAAGGGTCACAGGCTATATATATCATTTTAGGGTCTATGAGGGAAAAGACTCAAAACTGGAGCCGGTCGGATGTCCTGACTACCTGGGGTGCAGTGGCAAGATTGTCTGGGACTTATACGTGGACAATTTTTACACAAGTGTGGCCCTCTTTCGGCACTTGCATATAGTCGGAATTCAATGCTGTGGCACCGTGCAACCTAGTCGCCGGGGCTTTCCCCAACGGCTCGTTAATACCCGACTTGCACAGGGGGAGAGGGCTGCCTTGTGTGACTAAGAACTGCTCGCGGTGAAGTGGAGGGACAAGAGGGATGTTTACCTTCTGTCCACCATTCACGCAGACACGACTGTCCAAATTGAAAGGGCAACTGAAGTCATTGAGAAACCCCTCTCTGTCCACGACTATAACCTTCACATGGGAGGGGTGGACTTCAATGACCAGATGTTGGCTCCCTATTTAGTGTCCTGCCGCACCAGACGCTGGTATAAGAAGGTGTCTGTTTATTTAATTCAGTTGGCTATCTATAATAGTTTTGTTCTCTACAGTAAGGCTGGGAGAACGGAATCCTTCCTAAAATTCCAGGAAGAGATCATTTCGGAACTCCTCCTTCCAAGTCCCTGATGTAGTTAGCCGGCTACATGGCAGACACTTCCCGAGTGTCTATCCTGGTACCCCAACTCAGGGTTCCCCAAGAAAAAGATGTCGTGTCTGTAGCAGGGCTGGAATAAGGCGTGACGCCACCTTTTTTTGTCCTGACCAGCCTGCCCTATGCATAGGGGAGTGTTTCCGCAAGTATCACACACAGGTACACTATTAGTGTAGGGATCGCGTGACACAGGACAGGCACACAGGGGTCTTAGGGCCCTTTCACACAGAGCTGCTACAAACCTCTCCTTTCACCTGGGACAAAATGCATAATGTACTTCGCCACATCTCTGGGCGATTTGCGCTTTGCACATTGTCCCATGGGAAAGGAGAGGTTTGTCCTCTAAAGAATACAGACGCGCACGGGGCAGGCTCGAGAATTCGTCCGCTGGCTCAGATGGAGGATGGCATTCAAGAGGAGATGGGCGGGCTTAACGGACGAGCGGGGGCGGCATACAATGTGAGTAGACCAAGCCTCTAGGTGCTGAAAAGACTCCCCCATAGCACCTAGAGGCTCATTAGCATATTAATAAAAGTTAGTTTTTTAGTGAAACGGATCCACACACAGGTCTGAGAATAGCATTGTTAGGTAGATCAGACACTAGCAGATCGATAGTGTCTGAGAGCTAATTAGGTCAAAATGAGGTGGTAGAAACCCTTTAATAAATTTATTGCGTTGGGGCCTGTTTTTTTTTTTTTACCTTCTAGGTGGACCAAGCGATCAACCAGCTGCAGCACTGATGTGCATTCTGACAGAAGCATTGTGCTGCTGTCAGATTACACAAAGTCGGTGTATGCGGCGCTGCAAGACGAGATTTCTCCTCTGCAGTAAAAAAGATACGTTTGCCGAGGCTTATGAGCTGAGGGGCGGTGTTCATATGCTTTGGCAAACATTTTTTATAAAAAAAAAATTCTGGCAATGATTTTTTTCATCCACATCGATTGATGTGAATGGAGAAATCGGGTTTGCCAGGGCATACGAGCTGAAGTGGGTTTGGATGTTGAGCGGTGCTCCTATGTCCTGGCAGACGCCTTTCCCCTTTTTTTTTTTTTGCACATTTTTTGGCAGATATTTTTTCATCCACATTGATCGATGCGAATGAAGAAATCTGTGCCGTTCATTTTTTCTTTCAGCCCAGAGGCTGAATGGAAATAAAATTCTCATTACCCGTATGCTCAATATAAGGAGAATAGCAGAAACTCCTAATGCTGGCCATACATGTAAGGATTGTGGAGACCCTCAAATGCCAGGGCAGTACAAACACCCCACAAATGACCCCATTTTGGAAAGAAGACACCCCAAGGTATTCGCTGAGGGGCATATTGAGTCCATGAAAGATTGAACTTTTTGTTACAAGTTAGCAGAAAGGGAGACTTTGTGAGAAAAAAATAAAATATATCAATTTCCGCTAACTTGTGCCAAAAAAAAAAATCTTCTATGAACTCGCCATGCCCCTCACGGAATACCTTGGGGTGTTTTCTTTCCAAAATGGGGTCACATGTGGGGTATTTATACTGCCCTGGCATTTTAGGGGCCCTAAAGCGTGAGAAGAAGTCTGGAATCCAAATGTCAAAAAATGCCCTCCTAAAAGGTACTCATTGGAATTTGGGCCCCTTTGCGCACCTAGGCTGCAAAAAAGTGTCACATGTGGTATCGCCGTACTCAGAAGAAGTAGGGAAATGTGTTTTGGGGTGTATTTTTTTTACATATACCCATGCTGGGTGAGAGCAATATCTCTGTAAATTGACAACTTTGTATAAAGAAATTAAAAAAGTTGTCATTTACAGAGATTTCTCACACACAGTATGGGTATATGTAAAAAAAAAACACCCCAAAACACATTGCCCTACTTCTTCTGAGTACGGCGATACCACATGTGTGACACTTTTTTGCAGCCTAATGTCACGGCGGACGTGCACAGAATAAAAGATAACACACCAACCAGGCTCTGGACGAGAGACTGGAAGGGTCACCTCCTAGTTTATCCCTGACCTCTTTCCCTGCACTGCTCAGCCCACAGGCAGACCTTGAAGGTAGGTGTGCTGTGTCCTCCAGCCTGAACTGACAAAACCCCGAACTCCCTGAGATGGTGAAGTGGGGAGATAGGAGCAGCCTGCTCGCACAGAACCTGGATGGGATAGATAACAACCACAACCAAACAAGAAATGACACTTATCTTCTGAGAGCAGGAACTGACAGCCAAACTTCCCAGACCAAAATGATCAGTATAAACCTCTCAGAGCACTTAGCTGGAGACCATTTAAACTAATGACTCCACCCAGTGCACCTGATGAGAGGTGGATCCAGCACGGCACCAAAACAAATACTAAACTCGTGTTGCTATCCTGGCCGACCTCCGCACATCGTCAGAGTGGGGCATGACAGTACCCCCCTTCTACGGGTGACCTCCGGACACCCTGGACCAACCTTATCCGGATGGGACCTATGAAAGGCCCTCACCAGTTGGCTGGCGTTGACATCTGACGCCGGAACCCACATCCTCTCCTCAGGACTGTATCCCCTCCAGTGCACCAGGTACTGGAGGGAACCCCGCAGAACTCTCGAGTCGAGAATCCTGGAGATCTCGAACACCAAGATTCTCTCTACTAGAACAGGAGGAGATGGCGATGGTACCACCGGTTTAACATATTTTTTTTAGTAAAGACTTGTGAAAGACATCATGGATCCTCCAGGTCTGCGGCAGATCCAGTCGAAACGCCACAGGATTGATCACCGCAGAAATTTTATACGGACCAACAAATCTTGGACCCAGTTTCCAAGATGGCACTCTTAACTTGATATTCTTAGTGGACAACCACACTAGATCACCCACACACAGCCTGTGTGTGGGTGATCTAGTGTGGTTGTCCACTAAGAATATCAAGTTAAGAGTGCCATCTTGGAAACTGGGTCCAAGATTTGTTGGTCCGTATAAAATTTCTGCGGTGATCAAGCCTGTGTGTGGGTGATCTAGTGTGGTTGTCCACTAAGAATATCAAGTTAAGAGTGCCATCTTGGAAACTGGGTCCAAGATTTGTTGGTCCGTATAAAATTTCTGCGGTGATCAATCCTGTGGCGTTTCGACTGGATCTGCCGCAGACTTGGAGGATCCATGATGTCTTCCACAAGTCTTTACTAAAAAAAATATGTTAAACCGGTGGTACCATCGCCATCTCCTCCTGTTCTAGTAGAGAGAATCTTGGTGTGTGACACAGGTCCGGACCAGTCACATGTCTCCTGTCAGCCATTCGTTTATACCTCTCCAGATTCCCTTGAATCCTCCGCCAGATAGAGGATAAGGCAGAAGAGAATCTCCTTCTCTGGCATCCCGGAGGAACCAGACCCAGAAAAGGTACCAAACTGAGGATGGAAACCGTATGCGCCAAAAAATGGCGACTTACCCGTGGACTCCTGCCTACGGTTATTGAATGCAAATTCTGCTAAGGACAAGAATGAGGACCAGTCCTCCTGATTCTCAGCCACAAAGCACCTCAAGTAGGTCTCCAGGTTTTGATTGGTACTCTCCGTCTGACCATTCGACTGTGGATGAAAAGCCGACGAGAAAGAAAGTTGAATGCCAAGTCGAGAGCAGAACACCCTCCAAAGCCTGGAGACAAACTGCGTGCCCCTATCAGAGACCACATCCGAAGGAATACCGTGCAATTTCACAATATTATCCACAAAACTCTGCGCAAGAGTCTTAACGTTAGGCAGACTTGTTAGTGGTATAAAGTGAGCCATTTTACTGAAACGGTCGACTGCCACCAAAATCACTGTTCTCCCGGAGGAACTCGGCAGGTCCGTAATAATGTCCATGGACAAATGCGTCCAAGGACGAGATGGAATAGACAATGGAAGAAGTGAACCAGGCGGTCGAGTATGAGCAACCTTTGACCGAGTGCAGGTTTCACAAGCTGTCACGTAATTCTCAATACTCTTACGCAACCCTGGCCACCAGAACCTCCGGGACACCAGATCACAGGTGGACTTACCACCAGGATGTCCAGCGAGAACAGTATCGTGATGTTCCTTGAACACCTTGTATCGTAGGCCCTCAGGAACAAACAACCTCCCTGGGGGACACGAACCAGGAGCCCTCTCCTGAGCTCCCAATACCTCCATCTCTAATTCAGGGTACAGTGCGGAGACCACCACTCCATCCGTCAAAATCGGCGCTGGATCTTCTGAATCACCTCCCCCAGGGAAGCTGCGAGACAAGGCATCTGCCTTGACGTTCTTGACCACTGGGCGAAAGGTAACCACGAAATTGAACCTGGTAAAAAACAATGACCATCTGGCCTGTCTAGGGTTCAGACGCTTGGCAGATTGCAGTTAAGCCAAATTCTTATAGTCTGTATACACAGTAACGGGGTGAGGAGCCCCCTCTAAAAAGTGACGCCATTCTTCAAAGGCCAACTTGATAGCCAACAACTCCCTATCTCCAACATCATAATTCCTCTCGGCGACCGAGAGCTTCCAGGAGAAGAAGGCACACGGGACCCACTTGCCAGGAGAAGGACCCTGCGAAAGCACCGCCCCAACCCCCACCTCTGATGCATCAACCTCGACCACGAATGGCTGAGATACATCCAGCTGCACCAGAATGGGAGCAGACGCAAAACGCTCCTTAATAGCCGAAAAGGCCTGCAATGCCTCATCCGACCAGACAGACATCAGCGCCCTTCTTGGTCATATCAGTAAGAGGTTTGACTAGCGTGGATTAATTTGTAAACCCCAAAAACCGCATCAAAGCTTTCTGATTCTCCGGTCGGTCCCACTCCAGAACCGCCCGGACCTTTTCGGGGTCCATACGAAAACCGGAATCAGAAAGCATGTATCCCAAGAATGGAAGCTCTTGCACCGCAAACAAACATTTCTCCAATTTGGCGTATAACTTATTCTCCTGAAGGATCGTCAAAACCTGTCTCACATGATCCTGATGGGTCTTCAGATCAGGAGAATAAATTAAAATGTCATCTGGCGCATTCGTCAACCCAAAAGGCATTACCAGGTTCTCAAAATGACCCTCGTGCGCATTGAAGGCCGTTTTCCACTCATCCCCATCCTTGATCCTGATCAGATTGTATGCTCCTCTCAAATCCAACTTGGAGAACACCTTGGCTCCAACAATCTGATCAAAAAGATCAGAGATCAAAGGCAGGGGATATGGATCCCGGACTGTAATACGGTTCAGCTCCCGGAAATCCAAACACGGTCTCAGTGATCCATCTTTCTTCTTCACGAAGAACAAACCTACAGCCACTGGAGACTTAGATGGTCTAATATGACCCTTTGCCAAACTCTCGGCGACATACTTTCGCATGACCTCTCTCGGATTGAGAGAGGTTGTAGAGCCGAGACTTAGGCAATTTAGCCCCCGCAATGAGATTCACTGGACAATCATAGACACGATGAGGGGGCAATTCCTGAGCCCCATCCTCCAAAAAGACGTCGGAAAAATCAGAGAGATACTGAGGCAAGGCCGTAACGGACACTTCAGAAATAGATGTGACAAGACAATTATCCGAACAAAACTTGCTCCAACCAATGATTTGTCTCGCTTGCCAGTCTATAGATGGGTTATGTCTAGACAACCATGGCAACCCCAAAACTATTGGAGCTGGCAAATCCTTCATGACGAAACAGGAAATAATCTCAGCATGTGAATCACCCACCTTTAAATGAATACCATGAACAACGTGAGTAAGGCTTCCTTGAGAAAGAGGGGAAGAATCAATAGCAAAAACACGAATCTCGTTCTCTAACGTGCAAGTACTTAGTCCCAAACCCTCAAGAAACAGAAAGTCAATTAAATTTACCCCAGCACCAAAATCAAGAAAAACATCAACAAACACATTTCTAGACTGTAGCACCACCATAGCTGAAAGGAGAAAACGGGAACTGCAGGGAACTTGCATACCAGTCTGCTCCACCACACCATTCATACTACCAAGTGTGAGGGGAGTTTTTTTTTTTTTTTCTTTTTTCTTTATCTCTTCCCCCTGTGGTTCAATATACGGACAAGAAAAAACAAAATGACCCCTCTTCCCACAATAGAAACATAGATTGTGCACTTTTCGAAAGTCTCTACTATCCGAATGGCAAGATATCTGACCTAACTGCATGGGTTCCTCCCCTACCCCAGAGTAACAAGCAATATCACCCTGGGCAGCTGGTGAAACAAAACCACACGCGGGAGGAATCCCCTGCACGGAGGGACCCTTACACCTCTCTCTGATACGTCTATCCAAACGTATAGCCAAAGACATTGCGTTCTCCAAAGTATCGGGGTATTCATGAAAAGCCAGAGCATCTTTCAACCTTTCAGATAACCCCTGACAAAACTGGCTACGTAACGCGGGGTCGTTCCACCCCGACTCAGTAGCCCACCTCCTAAACTCTGTGCAGTAAACCTCAGCAGTATGTTTACCCTGTAGTAAGTTACGTAATTTTGATTCTGCCATCGAAACTCGATCTGGGTCATCGTAAATCAATCCCAGGGCTTTAAAAAATTCCTCCACCGACCGGAGGGCCAGAGAACCGGGCGGCAGAGAAAAAGCCCAGGATTGCGCGTCCCCTTTAAGCAAAGACATGATGATACCCACCCTCTGATCCTCATTACCTGATGAAAATGGGCACAATCGAAAGTACAAATTACATGACTCTTTGAAAAGGAAAAAATCATCAGTACCCCCTGCAAATTTCTCAGGAAGAGCGACTTTAGGCTCCCCAACAATTTGACCTGTACCTGAAGCCAACACCCTCTGACACTGTGTGACCATACTACGCAGATCCGCAACCTCCAGGGACAAACCCTGCATGCGGTCAACCAGTGCATCAATTGACGCCATCACATAAACGCTGAGCAATGTCAGTCACAGTATGGTGGATTATAATGTCACGGCGGACGTGCACAGTATAAAAGATAACACACCAACCAGGCTCTGGACGAGAGACAGGGGAAGGGTCACCTCCTAGTTTATCCCTGACCTCTTTCCCTGCACTGCTCAGCCCACAGGCAGACCTTGAAGGTAGGTGTGCTGTGTCCTCCAGCCTGAACTGACAAAACCCTGAACTCCCTGAGATGGTGAAGTGGGGAGATAGGAGCAGCCTGCTCGCACAGAACCTGGATGGGATAGATGACAACAACAACCAAACAAGAAATGACACTTATCTTCTGAGAGCAGGAACTGACAGCCAACCTTCCCTCCAAACTTCCCAGACCAAAATGATCAGCATAATCCGCTCAGAGCACTTAGCTGGAGACCATTTAAACTAATGACTCCACCCAGTGCTCCTGATGAGAGGCGGATCCAGCACGGCACCAAAACAAATACTAAACTCGTGCTGCTATCCTGGCCGACCTTCGCACATCGTCAGAGTGGGGCATGACACCTATGTGCGCAAAGGGGCCCAAATTCCAATGAGTACCTTTAGGATTTCACAGGGCATTTTTTACGCATTTGAATTCCAAACTACTTCTCACGCTTTAGGGCCCGTAAAATGCCAGGGCAGTATAAATACCCCACAAGTGACCCCATTTTGGAAAGAAGACACCCCAAGGTATTCCGTGAGGGGCATGGAGAGTTTATAGAAGATTTTTTTTTTTTGGCACAAGTTTAGCAGAAAATGATTATTTTTTTCTTTTTTTTTCTTACAAAGTCTCATTCCACTAACTTGTTACAAAAAAAATTTTTTTACATGAACTCGCCATGCCCCTCACGGAATACCTTGGGGTGTCTTCTTTCCAAAATGGGGTCACTTGTGGGGTATTTATACTGCCCCGGAATTTTAGGGGCCCTAAAGCGTGAGAAGTAGTTTGGAATCCAAATGCGTAAAAAATGCCCTGTGAAATCCTAAAGGTACTCATTGGAATTTGGGCCCCTTTGTGCACCTAGGCTGCAAAAAAGTGTCACACATGTGGTATCGCTGTACTCAGAAGAAGTAGGGCAATGTGTTTTGGGGTGTATTTTTACATATACCCATACTGTGTGTGAGAAATATCTCTGTAAATTACAACTTAAAAAAAAAAAAATTATACAAATTTGTCAATTTACAGAGATATTTCTCTCACCCAGCATGGGTATATGTAAAAATACACCCCAAAACACATTGCCCTACTTCTTCTGAGTACGGCGATACCACATGTGTGACACTTTTTTGCAGCCTAGGTGCGTAAAGGGGCCGAAAGTCCAACGAGTACCTTTAGGCTTTACAGGGTTGCTCACAATTTAGCCCTGCCCAAAATGCCAGAACAGTAAGCACACCCCACAAATGACCCCATTTTGGAAAGTAGACACCCCAAGGTATTTGCCAGAAGTTAGCAGAAATGGAAACTTTATTATTATTATTTTTTTCCTCAGAAAGTGTCATTTTCCGCTAACTTGTGAAAAAAAAAAAAATCATACATGAACTCACCATACCCCTCCGCGAATACTTTGGGGTGTCTTCTTTCTAAAATGGGGTCATTTGGGTGGATATTATACTATCCTGGCATTCTCGCACTCAAGAAACAGACAGGAGCTCAGAAAGTCAGAGCAGCTTCAAAATGCGGAAATTCACATTTTTGTACCATAGTTTGTAAACGCTATAACTTTTGCACAAACCAATAAAAATACACATATTGGATTTTTTTTTAATCAAAGACATGTAGCACAATAAATTCTGACACAAACTTGTATAGAAATGTAATTATATATGAACAATTTAACCAGAGAAGTTAAAAAATACCTTTTTTTGAGAAAATTGCAGTCTATTTTGATTAATATCAGAAAAACGAAAAATCTCAGCAGCAATCAAATACCACCAAAAGATAGCTGTATTTGTGAGAAGAAAAGGAGGTAAATTCATTTGGGTGCCAAGTTGCATGACCGAGCAATAAACCGTTAAAATTGTGAGAGTGCCGATTTGTACAAAAGGGTCTGGTCACTAGGGGGGTATAAAGCTGTGGTCCTTAAGTGGTACCCGGGGTATCCCCATCATTAGACAATGGGGGCACATCGCTAGATATGCCCCCCAATGTCTGATAGGTGCAGGTCCCACCTTGACCCGCCACCTACTAGGAGAACAGAGTCGGGGAGAGTTGTGGCTGGAGGACCCAGGCGCAGATCCCCTCCTCTCCCATTGAAGTGAATTGGAGCGCACCGCACAAGCGCTGCCACCGCTCCCATTCGTTTCTATGGGGCCGACGGAAATAGCTGAGCCAGCGCTCGACTATTTTCGGCGGCTCCATATAAATTAATGGAGGGCGGTTGTGCATGCGCAGTGTGACCTCCTCAACTTTCTCCCCTCCGTTCTCCTTGTGGGTGCGGGTCCCCGAGGTGGGACCTGCACCTATCAGACAATGGGGGCATATCCTAGCGATATGCCCCCATTGTCTAAGATGGGATAACCCCTTTAAGTCTCCAGCTCTGCTGGCTGCTTAAAAAAAAGCTGATCTGTGTATGTGTTGGGTGTCAGACCCCACGATCTGACATTTTTAAAATTGTATCTTCTGCAAGTTTTTTTTTTTCTTTTCTAGGTGCTTTTGAAGTTATATTAAAAACCCAGAAGGAGGCCACACTTTCAGCATGCTTTATTTTGAATAAGTGTCACTGACAAAAAAAAAAAAAGCTTTGCCACCAAGCAAAACACTATAGGACATTATATTTACTAATCCTGTAGGTAGAGTAAACTTAGGCAGTTAAGACCTGCACCAGATTTATGACAGTGGTTCAGGCTAGATAAATCTTGAGCGTGACTAGACACTTAGGCCCCTTTCACACGGGCGAGTTTTCCGCGCGGGTGCAATCCGTGAGGTGAACGCATTGCACCTGCACTGAATCCGGACTCATTCATTTCTATGGGGCTGTGCACATGATCGGTGATTTTCACGCATCACTTGTGCGTTGCGTGAAAATCGCATCAGGCTCTATTTTGTGAGTTTTTCACGCAACGCAGGCCCTATAGAAGTGAATGGGGCTGCGTGAAAATCGCAAGCAAGTGCTGATGCGGTGCCATTTTCACGCACGGTTGCTAGGAGATAGAGATGGGGACCTGATCATTATTATTTTCCCTTATAACATGGTTATAAGGGAAAATAATAGCATTCTTAATACAGAATGCTTAGTAAAATAGGGCTAGAAAATAATAATTGAACTCTCCTTAATCCACTTGTTCGCGCAGCCCGACTTCTCTTCTGCCTTCATCTGTGAGGAAAAGGACCTGTGGTGACGTCACTGCGCTCATCACATGGTCCATCACCATGGTCCTTATAACCATGTTATAAGGGGAAATAATACAATCTACACAACACCGAACCCAAACCTTTGGGTACCAAACATGGCGATTTTTCTCACGCGCATGCAAAACGCATTGCAAGGTTTTGCACTTGTGCGGGAAAATCGCTCATGTTCCTGCAACGCACCCGCATCTTTTCCTGCAATGCCCGTGTGAAACCAGCCTTAAACTAACCTTATACCAACTATTGGTTGGCTTAAATTGCACCAGAATATTATGCCAGAAATGTTGTGCAAATTTGGAGAAAATTGATAACACCCCATTTCCCGCTAAGTCGTGCACCTTTGAGAGCTAGGCACAGAGAACCTTTCTAAAACTGCCAAATTTTGCTACAATTTGGCAGTTTTAGAAAGGTTCTTTGTGCCTAGCTATCAAAAGTGCCCTCACATTAGTAAATGTGGGCCTATGTATGTTTAAAACAACTTTACCTAACAGGCTCAGGTAGCAGACCAGGTTAAAATTTGCTTTTCCCAGCTAAAACAGAAGAAATGACAAGCATTAGGGTTCACACTTTAATTCCTTAAAGGGGTTGTCTCACTTCAGCTAGTTGCATTTATCATGTAGAGAAAGTTAATACAAGGCATTTACTAATGTACTATGATTGTCCATATTGCCTCCTTTGCTGGCTTGGTTAATTTTTCCATCACCTTTTACCTCGGCTTGTTTCCATAGTTAATGACTACCCTGAAATCCATCAGCAGTGGCTGCATGCACACTATGGACAAAAAGTATTGGCTTTTCTGGTGGCCAGGACCATGGGAGTGCACATAGGCTGGTGATTTTTTTCTATCAAGTGTAAGTATGGCCATCGCTGATGGATTGCAGGGTGGTTGTAACCATGAAAATGAGCAGTGTATAATGGGATGGAAAAACAAATCTAGCCAGCGAAAGAAGCAATGTGGGCAATAACAATACATTAGTAAGTGCCTTGTATTAACTTTCTCTACCATAAGTTATTTACTGACGTGACTAGCCCATTTTAGGCCTTATTTCAGACATCCGTGAATCACAGACAGCACACATACCCATTTATTTTAATGTATGTATTCACATATCTGTGATTTACCATGGTCCGGGGGTCGAGAAATACACCATAGAAGCCTGCCCTATTTTTGTCCGTGCATCTATCACACCCATTATAGTCTATGGGTCAGTGAAAAAACACAGACATAACATGGATGGTATTGATGGCATCCAGATCGTTGGCTAGGAGATGCTCTTGAAATTAATTTTCAGCTGAGTATTGTCTGTCAAATACGGTTGGCACACGGAGGGTCAAAAACGGACACAAGGACCCAAACACATCCTTCCATGTATGAACCATTGACCATCTTGTCCAGATGTCATTGTAGATACAGACGTGTGAATGATTTGCTTTATTTTTTATAGTCACATTATAAGGGCAATAAGTTTGCATTTTTCCATTGATGTAGCTATATAAAGCCTTTTATTTTTTAAATACAAGCTGTAGTTTAGCTCAACTTTTATTTTATTTTGAAAGAAAATCACCTGTAACACATAATTTTACTAGGGCAATATGTTTTTGTAGTTTGATTCTAATTCATATGAGTAGAATGAACAGAATATGGCTGGCATTAATACTAGCACTAGCCTGAGTTCATTTTAGTAGTCCTAGAAGCAATTGTATACAGATTTAATGCTGGTATTTGGGGTTTGTGCACAACAACAGTGAAAGTAGGATGTATAATATGCTGCAACCATGTTAGCACAGTATCTGGTTTTGTATGCCACCAGCATTGTTTTTTGTCTGGCGCTAATACTGGAAACAGGCCCGATCCCATTATAGTCAATGGGCTGCGATGTGAAAAGGCGGTAGACAGCTATCCCGGATATGAAGAACTCCAGCAGGCAATTCCTCTTCCGGAACAACCCTGCCAGAAGATTTTAGCGCTAGTGTGAAAAGCCAAAAAAAAAAAAAAAAGCACGGATTGCAAAGTGTGTGGAATAAATAACATGATAAATGTTCTCACTGCATCAGTGCAATTATAGCAATACCAAATAAATAGTTTAACTCCTTCCCGACACATGACATACTACTCCGTCATGGGAACCACTGTGTTCCTGCAATTCGACGTAATAGTACGTCATGGTGATCGCGCGGGCACCGGAGCGGTGCGCGCGATCACTGCAGGGGCCTGGTAGCCGGGCCCCTGATGTATCTGCCGGCATCGCTGTAAAAGCCGATGCCGGCAGATTAACCCCTTCTATGCCGCAGTCTGCGCTGACCGTGACATAGAAGGGGTTTGTGTCGGGTGAGTGAGTGCATTGAGTCCCCGCGCTGCTGTGGCAGGGACCTGATGCCGTGCAGAGGCTGCCCAATGCCTGCATCGGGAACTGCCTTCTACGGGTTCCGAGGAGTTTCAGGCTGGGTATCCTAAGCAAACTGTTAGGCTGAGTTCACACGAGCGTGTCCGGATGCGTTGCGGCAAACTCGCGCGAGTAGGTACCCAATTGCCGTCAGTTTTGGAGATGGGCAGCTGATACAGGTTGGAATGATGCTGCACTCCGAAGTCAATTTTGCCATGGTCTTGCGGAAAGATTGAAAGATGCATTTGCTTTTCATGAGAGAACAGCCTCATTAGAATCTGCCATGTCTCTAGCTGTTCGTATTGACAGGCGTCTTAGAGAGAGAGAGGAGACTACTCCTTCCTGTCATATTCAGTCCAAGGACAGTGGGGCTGTCTCATTCAGTGTGCAGGGGTCTCAGTCTGTCTCAATACCCTCTGAGGAGGAGGCCATGCAGCTGGGTTTGCTTGTCTCTGATAGTAGAGGATTCAGCTCTCAGAGGAGGGTTTGTTTCTGTTGTGGGGGTATAAATGATTTGGCTAATGTTTGCCCCTCTAGGAGATTCATAAAGTTTTCTGAGGGTAATAAAAAAGAATCCTCTAAAAACTTTCCATTTGCTACTATTGGTAAGGTTGATGCGGAAATTGAAGGTTTGCCGTTTGCTTGTAGTTCCCGTTTTCTCCTACCTGCCAAGGTGGCGCTAGACAGCAAGAACATTGTGAGATTTTTGTAGATAGTGGAGCAGCTGTCAATCTGTCAATCTCATTGATAATCAATTTGCAACAACGCATGGTTTCCAGGTCTGCACTTTGGAAAAGGATATACCTGTTTTTGCTATCGATTCTGCTCCACTTTCTCAAAGATCGTTAAAGGGCATAGTTCACAATATCCGTTTGACTGTGGGTGATGCTCATGTTGAGGATATGTCATGTTTCGTCCTAAGCGGATTACCTACTCCTCTAGTGTTGGGGCTACCCTGGCTCACTAAACATAACCCCACCATTAATTGGCAAACAAGGCAAATAAATGGTTGGAGTGAGTTTTGCAGAGAGAATTGCCTCACGGCATCTCTTTCAGAGGTTTCTACCAAGACTGTACCATCTTTTCTCTCTGAAATTTCAGATGTGTTTTCTGAGAGTGGTGTCCAGGAGTTGCCCCCTCACCGGGAGTATTAATGTCATCCCAGGCGCCAAGCTTCCAAAATCACGTTTATACAATCTCTCCCAACCTGAAAGAGTCGCTATGCGTACTTATATCTCTGAGAGCCTGAGAAAGGGACACATTCGACCCTCGAAGTCACCTGTTGCCGCTGGTTTTTTTTTTCTTAAGAAAAAAAATGGTTCTTTAAAGAGGACCTTTCACTAGAATAAAACATCTAAACTAACTATACAGACATGGAGAGCGGCGCCCAGGGATGTCCCTGCACTTACTGTTATACCTGGGCGCCGCTCTCCATGTCTGTATAGTTAGTTTAGATGTTTTATTCTAGTGAAAGGTCCTCTTTAAGACCTTGTCTGGATTTCAGGGAGCTGAACCGTATCACAATTCGTGACCCATATCCGCTTCCTCTGATCCCGGACCTGTTTAACCAGATTGTTGGGGCTAAAGTTTTTTCTAAGTTGGATTTAAGAGGGGCATACAACCTAGTCAGGGTCAGGGAAGGGGACAAATGGAAGACGACCTTCAATACCCCTGAGGGTCATTTCGAGAATTTGGTTATGCCCTTTGGTTTGATGAATGCTCCGGCTGTCTTCCAACATTTTGTGAACAGCATTTTTTATCATTTAATAGGGAAATTTGTTCTGGTGTATCTAGATGACATTTAGATTTTTTTCTCCTGATTTCAAGACTCATCGGGACCACCTACGTCAGGTCTTGCTGGTTCTGTGGGAGAATAAATTGTACGCTAAACTGGAAAAATGTGTGTTTGCGGTTCCGGAGATTCAATTTCTTGGTTTTCTTCTCTCCGCTTCTGGTTTTCACATGGACCCTGAGAAGGTCCGCGCTGTGCTTGATTGGGAGCTTCCTGAGAATCAGAAGGCGCTGATGCGGTTTTTGGGTTTTGCCAATTATTACAGAAAGTTCATTTTGAATTATTCCTCTGTTGTTAAGCCACTCACTGATATGACTAAAAAGGGGGTCGATTTTTCCTTGTGGTCGGTAGATGCGCTTAAAGCCTTTTCTAGTATCAAAGACAGTTTTCCTTCCGCTCCCATTTTGGTACAACCTGGTGTCTCTGTACCTTTTATTGTTGAGGTGGACGCTTCTGAGGTGGGTGTGGGTGCGGTCTTATCTCAGGGTCCCTCTCCTGCCAAATGGCGACCGTGTGCCTTTTTCTCAAGGAAACTCTTCTCTGCAGAGAGAAATTACGATGTGGGAGATAGGGAGTTGTTGGCCATCAAATTAGCTTTTGAGGAATGGCGCCATTGGTTAGAGGGAGCCAGACACCCTATTACCGTGTTTACCGACCATAAGAATATGGCCTACTTGGAATCGGCCAAGCGTCTGAACCCGAGACAGGCCAGATGGTCTTTGTTCTTTTCTAGGTTTAATTTTGTTGTCAAGTTCCGCCCTGGGGTTAAAAATGTGAAGGCGGATGCCCTGTCACGTTGTTTTCCGGGAGGGGGGAACTTTGAAGACCTGGGTCCCATTTTGGCTGAAGGGGTGGTCATCTCTGCTCTTTATCCTGATTTGGAGGCAGAGGTTCAGGCAGCCCAGGCAGAGGCTCCTGATCTTTGTCCTCCTGGGAGGTTGTTTGTGCCTCTTGCTTTACGACACAAGGTTTTTAAGGAGCACCACGATACTGTCCTTGCTGGGCACCCGGGGAGTAGAGCCACAGTGGATCTCATTGCTCTGAGATTCTGGTGGCCGGCTCTTCGTAAGACGGTTGAGGGTTTTGTGGCAGCCTGCGAGACCTGCGCTCGTGCCAAGGTCCCTCATTCATGGCCATCGGGTTCTCTCCTCCCGTTACCCATTCCTTCCCGTCCTTGGACGCATCTGTCCATGGACTTCATTACGGACCTGCCTCGTTCCTCGGGGAAGACTGTGATTGTGGTAGTAGTGGACTGTTTTAGCAAAATGGCGCATTTCATTCCCTTTCCTGGGTTACCCAATGTTAAGACGTTGGCGGAAGAGTTCGTTGATCACATTGTTAAATTGCATGGCATTCCTTCAGACATCGTTTCTGATAGGGGCACGCAATTTGTTTCCAGATTCGGGAAGGCCTTCTGTTCTCGCTTGGGATTCGGTTGTCGTTCTCTATTGCTTTTTTCACCCGCAGTCGAATGGTCAGACCGAACGCGTCAATCAGAATCGGGAGACATATCTGCGCTGTTTTGTGGCAGAGAATCAGGAGGATTGGTATTCTTTTTTTGTCCCTTGCTGAGTTTGCTTTAAATAACCGTCGCCAGGAGTCCTCTGATAAGTCACAATTTTTTTGGTGCATATGGGTTTCATCCGCAGTTTGGGACATTCTCTGGAGAGTGGTCTTCTGGTTTACCTGATGAGGAGAGATTTTCCTCGTCTTTGTCATTTATTTGGCAAAAGATTCAGGGTAATCTGAAGAGGATGAGTGAGAGATATAAGCGTGTGGCGGATAAGAGACGTGTGCCTGGTCCAGACCTGAATGTGGGTGATCTGGTGTGGTTGTCTACAAAGAATATCAACTGAAGGTTCCCTCCTGGAAGTTGGGTCCTAAGTTTATTGGGCCTTACAAGATCTTGTCCGTCATCAATCCCGTTGCCTTCCGTCTTGATCTTCCTCAGACTTGGAAGATCCATAATGTTTTTCACAGGTCCCTATTAAAACCTTATGTCCAACCCACTGTACCCTCCTCTTTGCCTCCTCCTCCGATTGTTGTTGATGTTAATCTTGAATTTCATGTCTAGGATTGTAGATTCTCGCATTATCCGCGGTTCTCTCCAGTACCTCGTTCATTGGGAGGGTTATGGTCCTGAGGAGAGGATGTGGGTCCCAGTGGCGGACATTAAGGCCACTCGTCTCATCAGGGCTTTCCATAGGTCTCATCCTGAGAAGGTGGGTTCTGAGTATCCGGAGTTCACCCGTAGAGGGAGGGGTACTGTCACCGCCAGTTCTGTGAGAAGGTCTGGCAGACGTCCTTCTCTACCTCTTGCATGATGTTCTTTGTTTTGGTTTCACTTTGTCATCTCCTTTCCTTCTCCCAGGTGTCACCTATTTAGACTAATCGTCTCCCTTTATATTCCCTCCCATACTGCCTCACTTTGTGGTTTATACTACTTCCTGGATGAAGTGTTCACTGCTGGAGGCTGCTGCTTCTGTTTACTCAGATAAGTCTTTTCATGTATTGTGTTTCCTTGCTGGCTTGATTCTAGGTGACCCTGACCCTGAGCCGGTGGTCGTGTTCCTTCACTATTATAGGGTTTTCAGGTGTCACACAGTCTTAGGTACGTGGGCATGCAATCGTCTACCATTGAGACCCTTGAATGTGCATAGCAGTCAGGGAGAGCTCTTAGGGTTTTATAGGGCTCACCTATATGCTCCTTAGTTTGGGATCAAGCCAGTCGGACGTTTATTCATAAGTTCCAGCTATCTGCAACATCATCCGTGACACTAGGATTGCACATTCCACTTTAACTAGGACAAGGAAAGTAGGGGGTATAGGTTTATCGTCCATAAAAGACTACCATAGGGCCATATGTCTTTCATTTCTGGCTGAGTTGTGGAGGAATGATACTCAAAAACCTTGGGTCCAGATAGAGGATAGCATAGTAGGAAAAAGCTCGCTGAAAGACATACTGGTTAGTTCCCTCTGGAAAAAAGCCACGCTTAATCCGTATCTGCATACGATGCAACATGCTATATCTCTATGGATCCAATTCCATTCCATATATGGAAAACAGACCGTTCCTCCGAAGCTATTGGTAACAGTGGGGGTGCTAGAACAGAGTATAGGAGATGCGGATATGTCTTCATGGATCAGGGGAGGAGTGAACGACATAGCGGCTTTATTAGAAGTGAATTCAATTAAATTGTCACGGCTGTATGTGAGCAACAATAGTATACACAGTAAAAGAGCTACTGACCGGACCTAAACTAGGGAGGATAAAGGGTGACCCCTGTCAGACCCTCAAAGCTCTCCCTATGCTGCTAAAGCACATGCCCGGATCCAAATGGCGGAACGAGGCATGCCCACGTGCCTAAGACTGATGACCACTGTAACCCCTACAATAGTGGAAGGGGCACGGCCACCGGTGCCCTACTCAGTATATGGAGGGAACCGTGGCCACCTCAGATCCAGTCAGAAAATAATCAGGTACACAACAATGTCTGTACACTTAGCTGAAGGTGTTGCAGCCGCAGAGAAGACGGATCCAAGGACAGCTGGCAATATCCAGAGTGCTTGCTGCAGCAGAACACAGGTCCAGTGAACTGATAGCTACAAGTGAAGATACTAAAGCAAGAGCTACAACTGAAATGAGAACTCCTCCCAGCTCTAGTAGTGACATCATCACAGGGGTGGAGAAACAGAGCTGTGAGAACGTCCCAAAGCTCTGGTAGTGACAGTACCCCCCCCTCTACGGGTGGACTCCCGACACCCAGGACCCACCCTCTCAGGATGAGCCCTATGAAATGCCCTGATGAGGCGAGTGGCTTTAATGTCCGACACCGGAACCCACATCCTCTCCTCAGGACCATAACCCTTCCAATGAACGAGGTACTGAAGAGAACCGCGGACAATGCGAGAGTCCACAATTCTGGAAACCTCAAACTCCAGATTGCCATCAACCAAAATCGGAGGAGGAGGCAAAGAGGAGGGTACCGTGGGCTGGACATATGGTTTTAAGAGAGACCTGTGAAATACATTATGTATCTTCCAAACCCGTGGAAGATCAAGACGGAAGGCAACAGGATTGATGACTGACAAGATTTTATAAGGCCCAATAAACTTGGGACCCAATTTCCAGGAGGGAACCTTCAGTTTAATATTTCTTGTAGACAACCACACCAGATCACCCACATTCAGGTCCGGACCAGGCACACGTCTCTTATCAGCCACACGCCTATACCTCTCACTCATCTTTTTAAGATTACTCTGAATCTTTTGCCAAATGGTAGACAAAGACGAGGAAAATCTCTCCTCCTCAGGTAAACCAGAAAGAGCCCCTCCCGAGAATGTCCCAAACTGCGGATGGAACCCATATGCACCAAAGAATGGTGACTTATCAGAAGATTCCTGACGACGGTTGTTCAGAGCAAACTCAGCAAGAGGGAGAAATGAACACCAATCCTCCTGGTTCTCTGCCACAAAACAGCGCAAATATGTCTCCAGATTCTGATTGAGGCGCTCAGTCTGACCATTCGACTGCGGGTGAAAAGCAGAAGAGAAGGACAGCCGAACCCCCAGGCGAGAACAGAAAGCCTTCCAGAACCTGGACACAAACTGCGTGCCTCTATCGGAAACAATATCAGAGGGAATGCCGTGCAATTTAACAATATGGTCGACAAAAGCTTGCGCCAACGTTTTAGCATTGGGTAAACCAGGGAAAGGTACGAAATGAGCCATCTTGATAAAACGGTCCACCACCACCAGGATCACCGACTTCCCCGAGGAACGAGGAAGATCCGTGATAAAGTCCATGGACAGGTGTGTCCAAGGATGGGAAGGTATGGGTAACGGGAGAAGGGAACCTGAAGGCCGTGAACGAGGGACCTTAGCGCGAGCGCACGTCTCACAAGCAGCCACAAAACCCTCCACCGACTTACGAAGAGCCGGCCACCAAAATCTCCGAGCAATGAGATCTACCGTGGCTCTACTCCCGGGGTGACCAGCAAGAACCGTATCATGATGCTCCTTAAAGAGTTTGTGACGTAGCTCAGGAGGCACGAACAACTTCCCAGAAGGACAACGGGCAGGTGCCTCAGTCTGGGCAGCCTGGACCTCGGCCTCCAAATCGGAATATAGAGCAGAAACAACTACCCCCTCCGCCAAAATGGGACCCGGGTCCTCAGAGTTTCCTCCTCCCGGAAAACAGCGAGAGAGAGCATCAGCCTTCACATTTTTTATCCCAGGTCGGAATGTAACAACAAAATTGAATCTGGAGAAGAACAGAGACCATCTGGCCTGTCTCGGATTCCTACGCCTGGCCGACTCCAAGTATGCCAGATTCTTATGGTCGGTAAAAACGGTAATAGGGTGCCTGGCCCCCTCCAACCAATGGCGCCATTCCTCGAAAGCCAACTTGATGGCCAACAACTCCCTATCTCCCACATCATAGTTTCTCTCTGCCGGGGAGAGTTTTTTAGAGAAAAAGGCACAGGGTCGCCATTTGGCAGGAGAAGGGCCCTGGGACAAAACCGCACCCACACCCACCTTGGAAGCATCCACCTCAACAATAAAAGGTAAGGAAACATCGGGATGCACCAAGACGGGAGCAGACGCAAAACTCTCTTTAACCACCTCCGGACCGCCTAACGCAGGATCGCGTTCCGGAGGTGGCAGCCCTGCGCACAGTCACGCATATATGCGTCATATCGCGAGACGCGAGATTTCCTGTGAACGCGCGCACACAGGCGCGCGCGCTCACAGGAACGGAAGGTAAGAGAGTTGATCTCCAGCCTGCCAGCGGCGATCGTTCGCTGGCAGGCTGGAGATGTGTTTTTTTTAACCCCTAACAGGTATATTAGACGCTGTTTTGATAACAGCGTCTAATATACCTGCTACCTGGTCCTCTGGTGGTCCCCTTTGTTTGGATCGACCACCAGAGGACACAGGTAGCTCAGTAAAGTCCCACCAAGCACCACTACACTACACTACACCCCCCCCGTCACTTATTAACCCCTTATTAGCCCCTGATCACCCCATATAGACTCCCTGATCACCCCCCTGTCATTGATTACCCCCCTGTCATTGATCAACCCCCTGTAAAGCTCCATAAGACGTCCGCATGATTTTTACGGATCCACTGATAGATGGATCGGATCCGCAAAACGCATCCGGACGTCTGAATGAAGCCTTACAGGGGCATGATCAATGACTGTGGTGATCACCCCATATAGACTCCCTGATCACCCCCCTGTCATTGATTACACCCCTGTCATTGATTACCCCCCTGTAAAGCTCCATTCAGACGTCCGCATGATTTTTACGGATCCACTGATAGATGGATCGGATCCGCAAAACGCATCCGGACGTCTGAATGAAGCCTTACAGGGGCATGATCAATGACTGTGGTTATCACCCCATATAGACTCCCTGATCACCCCCCTGTCATTGATTACCCCCCTGTAAAGCTCCATTCAGATGTCCGCATGATTTTTACGGATGCACTGATAGATGGATCGGATCCGCAAAACGCATCCGGACGTCTGAATGAAGCCTTACAGGGGCATGATCAATGACTGTGGTTATCACCCCATATAGACTCCCTGATGACCCCCCTGTCATTGATTACACCCCTGTCATTGATCAACCCCCTGTAAAGCTCCATTCAGATGTCCGCATGATTTTTACGGATCCACTGATAGATGGATCGGATCCGCAAAACGCATCCGGACGTCTGAATGAAGCCTTACAGGGGCATGATCAATGACTGTGGTTATCACCCCATATAGACTCCCTGATCACCCCCCTGTCATTGATTACCCCCCTGTAAAGCTCCATTCAGATGTCCGCATGATTTTTACGGATGCACTGATAGATGGATCGGATCCGCAAAACGCATCCGGACGTCTGAATGAAGCCTTACAGGGGCATGATCAATGACTGTGGTTATCACCCCATATAGACTCCCTGATCACCCCCCTGTCATTGATTACACCCCTGTCATTGATCAACCCCCTGTAAAGCTCCATTCAGATGTCCGCATGATTTTTACGGATCCACTGATAGATGGATCGGATCCGCAAAACGCATCCGGACGTCTGAATGAAGCCTTACAGGGGCATGATCAATGACTGTGGTTATCACCCCATATAGACTCCCTGATCACCCCCCTGTCATTGATTACCCCCCTGTAAAGCTCCATTCAGATGTCCGCATGATTTTTACGGATGCACTGATAGATGGATCGGATCCGCAAAACGCATCCGGACGTCTGAATGAAACCTTACAGGGGCATGATCAATGACTGTGGTTATCACCCCATATAGACTCCCTGATCACCCCCCTGTCATTGATTACCCCCCTGTAAAGCTCCATTCAGATGTCCGCATGATTTTTACGGATGCACTGATAGATGGATCGGATCCGCAAAAGGCATACGGACGTCTGAATGAAGCCTTACAGGGGCGTGATCAATGACTGTGGTTATCACCCCATATAGACTCCCTGATCACCCCCCTGTCATTGATTACACCCCTGTCATTGATCAACCCCCTGTAAAGCTCCATTCAGATGTCCGCATGATTTTTACGGATCCACTGATAGATGGATCGGATCTGCAAAACACATACAGGCGTCTCCCTGGAGCCTTCCAGGGGGGGTGATCAATGACTGTGGTGATCACCCCATATAGACTCCCTGATCACCCCCCTGTCATTGATCACCCCCCTGTCATTGATCACCCCCCTGCCATTGATCACCCCCCCTGTCATTGATCACCCCCCTGTCATTGATCACCCCCCTGTAAGGCTCCATTCAGACATTTTTTTGGCCCAAGTTAGCGGAATTATTATTATTTTTTTTACAAAGTCTCATATTCCACTAACTTGTGTCAAAAAATAAAATCTCACATGAACTCACCATACCCCTCACGGAATCCAAATGCGTAAAATTTTTTAGACATTTATATTCCAGACTTCTTCTCACGCTTTAGGGCCCCTAGAATGCCAGGGCAGTATAAATACCCCACATGTGACCCCATTTCGGAAAGAAGACACCCCCAGGTATTCCGTGAGGGGCATATTGAGTCCATGAAAGATTGAAATTTTTGTCCCAAGTTAGCGGAACGGGAGACTTTGTGAGAAAAAAATTAAAAATATCAATTTCCGCTAACTTGTGCCAAAAAAAAAAAATTTCTATGAACTCGCCATGCCCCTCATTGAATACCTTCGGGTGTCTTCTTTCCAAAATGGGGTCACATGTGGGGTATTTATACTGCCCTGGCATTCTAGGGGCCCCAAAGCGTGAGAAGAAGTCTGGTATCCAAATGTCTAAAAATGCCCTCCTAAAAGGACTTTGGGCACCTTTGCGCATCTAGGCTGCAAAAAAGTGTCACACATCTGGTATCGCCGTACTCAGGAGAAGTTGGGGAATGTGTTTTGGGGTGTCATTTTACATATACCCATGCTGGGTGAGAGAAATATCTTGGTCAAATGCCAACTTTGTATAAAAAAATGGGAAAAGTTGTCATTTGCCAAGATATTTCTCTCACCCAGCATGGGTATATGTAAAATGACACCCCAAAACACATTCCCCAACTTCTCCTGAATACGGCGATACCACATGTGTGACACTTTTTTGCAGCCTAGGTGAGCAAAGGGGCCCATATTCCAAAGAGCACCTTTAGGATTTCACAGGTCATTTACCTACTTACCCCACAAGTGACCCCATTTTGGAAAGAAGAGACCCCAAGGTATTCGCTGATGGGCATAGTTAGTTCATGGAAGTTTTTATTTTTTAAAAATCAAAAAAAAAATCATCATTTTCCACTAACTTGTGACAAAAAATAAAAAATTCTAGGAACTTGCCATGCCCCTCACGGAATACCTTGGGGTGTCTTCTTTCAAAAATGGGGTCACTTGTGGGGTAGTTATACTGCCCTGGCATTCTAGGGGCCCAAATGTGTGGTAAGGAGTTTGAAATCAAATTCTGTAAAAAATGACCTGTGAAATCCGAAAGGTGCTCTTTGGAATATGGGCCCCTTTGCCCACCTAGGCTGCAAAAAAGTGTCACACATCTGGTATCTCCGTACTCAGGAGAAGTTGGGGAATGTGTTTTGGGGTGTCATTTTACATATACCCATGCTGGGTGAGAGAAATATCTTGGCAAAAGACAACTTTTCCCATTTTTTTATACAAAGTTGGCATTTGACCAAGATATTTATCTCACCCAGCATCGGTATATGTAAAATGACACCCCAAAACACATTCCTCAACTTCTCCTGAATACAGAGATACCAGATGTGTGACACTTTTTTGCAGCCTAGGTGGGCAAAGGGGCCCATATTCCAAAGAGCACCTTTCGGATTTCACTCGTCATTTTTTACAGAATTTGATTTCAAACTCCTTACGACACATTTGGGCCCCTAGAATGCCAGGGCAGTATAACTACCCCACAAGTGACCCCATTTTGGAAAGAAGAGACCCCAAGGTATTTCGTGATGGGCATAGTGAGTTCATAGAAGTTTTTATTTTTTGTCACAAGTTAGTGGAATATGAGACTTTGTAAGAAAAAAAAAAAAAAGAAAAAAATCATCATTTTCCGCTAATTTGTGACAAAAAATAAAAAGTTCTATGAACTCACTATGCCCATCAGCGAATACCTTAGGGTGTGTACTTTCCGAAATGGGGTCATTTGTGGGGTGTTTGTACTGTCTGGCCATTGTAGAACCTCAGGAAACATGACAGGTGCTCAGAAAGTCAGAGCTGCTTCAAAAAGCGGAAATTCACATTTTTGTACCATAGTTTGTAAACGCTATAACTTTTACCCAAAGCATTTTTTTTTTACCCAAACATTTTTTTTTTATCAAAGACCTGTAGAACAATAAATTTAGAGCAAAATTTATATATGGATGTAGTTTTTTTTGCAAAATTTTACAACTGAAAGTGAAAAATGTCATTTTTTTGCAAAAAAATCGTTAAATTTCAATTAATAACAAAAAAAGTAAAAATGTCAGCAGCAATGAAATACCACCAAATGAAAGCTCTATTAGTGAGAAGAAAAGGAGGTAAAATTCATTTGGGTGGTAAGTTGCATGACCGAGCAATAAACGGTGAAAGTAGTGTAGGTCAGAAGTGTAAAAAGTGGCCTGGTCTTTCAGGGTGTTTAAGCACTGGGGGCTGAGGTGGTTAATCTTAGAAAAGGCTGCAAGCGCCTCCTCCGACCAAGAGGAAAAATCCGCCCCCTTTTTTGTCATGTCAGTAAGGGGTTTGACAACAGAGGAATAATTCAAAATGAACTTTCTGTAATAGTTCGCAAAACCCAGAAAGCGCATCAATGCCTTCTGATTCTCAGGAAGCTCCCACTCAAGTACAGCACAGACCTTCTCCGGATCCATGCGAAAACCCGAAGCAGAGAGGAGAAAACCCAGAAATTGAATCTCCGATACCATAAAAAGACATTTCTCCAGCTTGGCGTAAAATTTATTTTCCCGCAGAATCTGCAGAACCTGAAAAAGATGATCCTGATGGGTCTGAACATCAGGGGGAAAAATCTAAATATCATCAAGATACACCAATACAAATTTCCCCATTAAATGGTAGAAAATACTATTAACAAAATGCTGAAAGACGGCCGGAGCATTCATCAGGCCGAAAGGCATAACGAGATTCTCGAAATGCCCGTTAGGGGTATTAAAGGCCGTTTTCCATTCATCCCCCTCTCTGACCCTGACCAGGTTGTACGCGCCTCTCAAATCCAATTTGGAAAACACCTTGGCCCCAACAATTTGGTTGAAGAGGTCCGGGATCAGAGGAAGGGGATAGGGATCGCGAATCGTGATACGGTTCAGCTCCCTAAAATCTAGGCAAGGTCTCAGAGAGCCATCTTTTTTTTTAACAAAAAAAAAACCCGCGGCCACAGGTGACTTTGAGGGACGAATATGCCCCTTCTCGAGACTCTCGGAGATATAAGTTCGCATTGCGATTCTTTCTGGTTGTGAGAGATTGTAGAGGCGTGCTTTTGGCAGCTTGGCGCCGGGAATGAGGTTAATGGGACAGTCAAACTCCCGGTGAGGAGGTAGCTCCTGAACACCGCTCTCGGAAAACACGTCCGAGAAATCAGAGAGAAATGATGGCACAGTTTTAGTAGACACCTCTGCAAAAGTCGCTGTGAGACAATTCTCTCTACAAAAGTCACTCCACTCATTTATTTGCCTTCCTTGCCAATCAATAGTGGGGTTATGTCTAGTGAGCCAGGGTAACCCCAAAACTAGAGGAGAAGGCAATCCGTTAAGGACAAAACAAGATATATCCTCCACATGAGTGTCACCTACAGCTAGCCGGATATTGTGAACAATGCCCTTCAGAGATCTCTGTGAGAGTGGAGCAGAGTCAATAGCAAAAACAGGTATATCCTTTTCTAATGTGTAAACCTGAAAACCATGCATGGCTACAAATTGAGTGTCAATAAGATTGACGGCCGCTCCACTATCGACAAAAATCTCACAAGAAATGACTTTGCTCTCTAGCGCCACCCTGGCAGACAGGAGAAAACGGGAACTGCAGGTCAGAGGAAAAGCATCAATTCCTACATCAACTTTGCCCAAAGTAGCAGATGAAGCAGAATTTGATGATTTACCTTTTGAGGTTTTTCTCTTATTATCGCTCTTAGTACAGTTCAAGAATCTCCTAGACGGACAAACATTTGCCAAATGACCTATGCCCCCACAACAAAAACACACCATACTCTGAGGACTAAATCCTCTTTTATCAGGGGCAAGTCGACCTAGCTGCATGGGCTCCTCCTCAGAGGGGAGCGAGACAGGATGAGGCCCCTGCACACTGAATGAGTCCGCACCACTGCCCCTAGACTGACAATGGCTGGACAGAGAGGTCTCGTTTCTTTCTCTTAGACGCCTGTCAAGGCGTACCGCCAATGACATGGCAGACTCTAAGGACGTTGGTCTCTCATGGAAAGCAAACGCATCTTTCAATCTCTCTGAGAGACCATGACAGAACTGACTCCGGAGTGCAGCATCATTCCAACCCGAATCAGCTGCCCATCTCCGAAATTCAGAACAATAAAGCTCCGCAGACAGTTTGTTCTGGCATAAAACACGTAAGTTAGATTCGGCCAGAGCAACACGATCCGGGTCATCATAAATCTGCCCCAGGGCCACAAAAAATCTTTCCACGGATCGAAGGGAGGGATCCCCTGATGGCAGCGAAAAAGCCCAAGTCTGAGCATTACCCCTGAGCAGGGAGATGACAATCCTCACCCTCTGCTCCTCCTTACCAGAGGAGTGGGGACACAAGCAAAAATGGAGTTTGCATGCCTCTCTGAAGCGAACAAAATTCTCACTGCCCCCGGAGAACGTTTCCGGAAGTGAGACCTTTGGCTCGCAACAGACTCCATGAGCCGGAGCAGAGCCCAATGCTTGAAGCTGAGTCATAGATTGACGGAGATCCGCTACTTCCAAAGAAAGACCCTGCATGCGGTCAACCAGGCCAGAAAGCGGTTCCATGTCAAAAAAGGACGGTTTTGGTGGATTATAATGTCACGGCTGTATGTGAGCAACAATAGTATACACAGTAAAAGAGTTACTGACCGGACCCAAACTAGGGAGGATAAAGGGTGACCCCTGTCAGACCCTCAAAGCTCTCCCTATGCTGCTAAAGCACATGCCCGGATCCAAATGGCGGAACGAGGTATGCCCACGTGCCTAAGACTGATGACCACTGTAACCCCTACAATAGTGGAAGGGGCACGGCCACCGGTGCCCTACTCAGTATATGGAGGGAACCGTGGCCACCTCAGATCCAGTCAGAAAATAATCAGGTACACAACAATGTCTGTACACTTAGCTGAAGGTGTTGCAGCCGCAGAGAAGACGGATCCAAGGACAGCTGGCAATATCCGGAGTGCTTGCTGCAGCAGAACACAGGTCCAGTGAACTGATAGCTACAAGTGAAGATACTAAAGCAAGAGCTACAACTGAAATGAGAACTCCTCCCAGCTCTAGTAGTGACATCATCACAGGGGTGGAGAAACAGAGCTGTGAGAACGTCCCAAAGCTCTGGTAGTGACATAAATCTTTTGAATCAATTAAAGTGGCCCATTCAATCCCTAATCAAGAATTCTACAATTATCTGAGAGTTCGTGATTTCTGGAACCAGACTATTACTGCCCCGCCTAAACTTAACGTGCTCTTGATTCAAAAGCTTAAGGGTACTCCCAAGATATCCGATAAGAATACTAAAGCTATTTATAATTACTGGGGGACAAGAATCAGTTTTTGTAAAACTCCTCCTATATTAGCATGGGAAAGGGACCTACAGCAAGAGTACACGGAAGAGGTATGGGTTAAAGCCATGACATTTCTGTCCACTACTTTTAAATATGTTACACATTATGAAGCAGGAGTTAAAACGCTTCTACGGTGGTATTACACTCCCAGTGGATTAAGTAGGATATATCCGGGAGCTAGTGCATGTTGTTGGAGACAGTGTGGACAAACCGGTACATTGCTGCATATCTTATGGGGCTGTCCAAAACTTCATGACTATTGGCGAGATATATTTACGCTGATTTCTGATATCTGCTTGGAGACAATAGAGCCGTCTCCAGACCTGGCCCTGCTATTCATCAATATACATAGTTTCTCACCAGAGGTGAGACCATTAATTGGCCATATTGTGTTAAGTGCAAAATTGGTGGTTACTCGTCATAGGAAAGAGTTAAACTCCCCGAATGTGGAAGAAGTGTGTAGAACGCTAAATTTGACATGTCATTATGAGCATATGTTACCAGATACTTTGATTAATAGGGAAAAGTAGAGCGTGTGTGGGAGCCATGGATGAAACGGCCTAACTATCGTGTTTAATACTCAAAATACAAAAGTGACCCTGCACTCCATTAAAATGAAAGAAGCACACAAACACTGGAGAACCGGTTTCATGTTACTAGTTTATTTTTATTATTTTGTTGTTATTTTGACTGTTATTTTGACTGTTAATTTGTGGACACCTGTAGAGCCAGCTGTATTCAAGAGACGGATATGGTTTGTCGACCTGTGTGCCACGATTGGCAGCATCTAAGGAGATGCCGTGACACATGGTGCCTGATAAAATAACAATCAATGTTCCTTCTATGTAACATTATGATGTATTGCAGTGGCTGCGTCCACAGTATTTTTGTACTGTCTTTTCATATATCTTCTACAAATTCAATAAAAAGATTGAAGATTAAAAACCAGTTCAGCTAAATCTGCCTTCCAAAAACCATATGGCGTTCCTTTCCTACTGCGCCCTGCCGTGTGCCCGTACAGCAGTTTACGATCACATGTGGGGTGTTTCTGTAAACCGCAGAATCAGGGTAATAAATATTGAGTTTAATTTGGCTGTTAACCCTTGCTTTGCTACTGGAAACAATTGATTAAAATGTAAAATCTGCCAAAAAGGGAAATTGTGAAATTTCATCTCCATTTTCCATTAATTCTTGTGGAACACCTAAAGGGTTAACAAAGTTTGTAAAATAAGTTTTGTATAACTTGAGGGGTGTAGTTTCTAAAATGGGGTCATTTTTGGGTGGTTTCTATTATGTAAGCCTCACAAAGTGACTTCAGACCTGAACTGGTCCTTAAAAAGTGGGTTTTGGAAATTTTCGGAAAGATTTCAAGATTTGCTTCCAAACTTCTAAGCCTTCTAACTTCCCCAAAAATTTTTATGTAAATTTCAAAATGATCCAAACATGAAGTAGACATATGGAAAATGTAAAGTAATAACTATTATATGAGTTATCACTATTTATTATAAAAGTAGAGAAATTGAAATTTGGGAATTTTTCACAAAGAAAAGTGAAATATATTGACTCAAATTTATGACTATCATGAAGTACAATGTGTCACGAGAAAACCGTCTCAGAATGGCTTGGATAAATAAATGCGTTCCAAAGCTATTACTACATAAAGTGATTTTGCAAAAAATGGCCTGGGCAGGAAGGTGAAAACAGGCCCGGGGTTGAAGGGGTTAAAGTTTTACTACTTTTGTACAATAAACTCCCTCTTTTAAAAAACTAAATGTTATTTGCATTGCTGTATTGCAAGACCTATAAATCTTTTATTTTTGCTTCATTTGAGTTATGTGATGGCTTGATTTTTACAGAACGACTTGCAGGTTTTTTTGTTTTTTTTTACAGTGTTCGCTGTGCAGAATCTGTTACGTGAACATTGTATACTTCAGGTAGTTACTGATGTGGCGATACCAATTATATGGGGGGGATATTTTTTCCATTTGTTTTCAAAACCATTTTGTCAGGGAAAAGAGTACAAAACTTTATTCATTTCTTTATTTCATTTTTTTAACACTTACTAGTTCCACAAATAGACTTGAATAAGCAGTTGTTTGATCACTTCCACAATGCACTGTGCCACTTATGTCCTACTGTGTCTCTGGCAGATGTCGGGACCTTCATTTATTATGGAATTATGTGTATTTTTACTAGAAACAGTCTGTAAAGAGTCTCCTTAGCAACCATCTGCGTTTTGCTAAGCAGAGTCCGTCTTCAGTATATACTGTACACTGAATAGGGCTATGTTCAACATACAGAAGTATCCCTCACAGCCTGCCTCGCTGCTTGTGTCCTACCATACTTCTAATCTGAACTTACCCTGCCTATCTGACTTGCTACCAGTGCTAATCCCTGGAATCTCTGCTCATTTTTATCTTTATTGTGCTTTTCTATTTATTGGTCTTTTTAACATACAAGGACAAATCAGTCCAGTCTCTTTTATGTTGGATGTTCCTCAAAGCATGAGAACAGATTTTTTTCACTACAAAATTCAGAATTCTGTTGCAGCTTTGGAGCAAAATGTTGCATCTTCTACTATGCCCCTTTCCTGTTAAGTCATGCATTCTTAGTTAGCTAGGCACAGCAGATTTGATTAAATGCGCTACATTGTGCCAGAAATGCACTAAACTGAAGCAAAATTTGGCACACTTTTCAAGACCATTTATTGTTCCATTTTTAAACCCGTGTTTCCTTTTAGAAGGTCTGGCCGTAGACTCCCCAACCACCACCAGCTCCATGGTCAGCCTGAGTATGTAGTTCAGAAGATCATTGGTTTTAAGTTGCATGGGGATAGGGATGAGCAATACATGGGTGCCTTATCCTCACCTATTTACTCACATTGAAGTTGCTGCTTTGCACATGAATAACATACGGTCTGTGCATTTATTACAAAATTCTTCTTTCATAGTGGTAGTCTTTTGGTACTATAGCAGTATATCCTCAGACCTGAAATGATACATAGTAACGATGTTTGGTGTGGTTTCAAATTTTTGTTTACTTTTGATTTTTCTTGGCCGTCTTGCTAGGTTATGTTACAGAGCAAGGTCAGTTTTGCTGTGCCTCTATTTCTGCTCACTGTCATTCACTGCTCTGTGCCTGAATCCCATTATTATTTGCTCCATTGTTGTTCCTTCACGACTCCAATCAGGCAGTCAGAATAGCTCCCCGGATCAACGACCTCTCCAGAAATCTAATAACTATAATCTTTAATATTATTACACCCCAGAAATATATACAGGCCCTTCTTGAACTCTTTTAGTGAATTCACCATCACCACCTCCTCAGGCATAGAGTTCCAGTCTCACTGCTTTTAACATAAAGATTCCTCTTCTATGTTTGTGTACAGGCCTTTTTTTCCTCTGGACGCAGAGGACGTCCCCTCGTCACAGTCCTAAATAGAAGATGGGAGAGATCTCTGTACTGACCCCTGATATATATAAACATTTATTAGATCTCGTCTTTTTTTCTAAAGTGAATAACCCTTATTTTGAAAATGTATTACTTTAGTTGCCCTTCTCTGTACCCTCTCCAGCTCTGCTATGCCTGCCTTGTTCACAGGCGCCCAGAACTCTGCACAGTACTGCATGTGTGGTCTGACTAGTGATTTGTAAAGTGGCAGGATTGTGTTCTCATCATGGGCATCTATGCCCCTTTTGATGAAAACCATTATCTTATTGGCCTTGGCAGCAGCTGCCAGACACTGGTTTATGCAGCTCAGTTTGCTGTTCACAAAAATTTCTAAGTCCTTTTCCATGTCAGTGTTACCTAATGTTTTACTATTTAGTATGCACTGGTGACTTGCATTATTTTTTCCCATATGCATAACCTTACATTTATCAATGTTAAACCTCATTTGCCACTTCTCTGCCCAAGCCTTCAATCTATCCAGATCCATCAGTAGCACTATACTGCCCGGTTTCGTGTTAATTACGTTACACAGTTTAGTGTTGTCTGCAAAAATTGATATGTATAGCTAATAACCGCCGTCAGTTTTTTTAAAATTAATGAGCCAGTTACTTACCCACAACACACATTTTCCCCCAGTCCAAGCATTCTCATTTTCTATACTAACCTATTATGTGGGGCAGTATCAAATGGTTTGGAGAAATCAAGATACACTACTCACAAAAGGTTAGGGTCATTTGACTTGTGTGTGAAATTTCAGGAAGAACCTAAAATGTATTCTAACCTTTACAGGTGAACTTAATGTGACCTTTTTTAAACTTTTCAATACACATGTCCAACTATTCAGTGTTTCAGTACTTTTTGCACAACTTGCTGTTCTCTAACAAGGAGCGTAATGGCAAAATTCACAACAGGTGTTTGATCCATGAGTCAGCCAATAAATTTCCTGGTTCGATTAGAATTGGTATTTAAACAGTCGTCATCATGCTGTTCACATTTTGACATCATAAGACCAACAGTACCTCGCCATTGCGAGCCTCAAGCAGTATGTTGTCAGATGGATGTGGCCACTGAGCTTAGTGTCACAGAGTATCATCAGCAGGTTGCAAAAGAAAGTGACTGGAAGAGACACAGAAAGGCATAGAAGTGAACCTCCTTTGGCACATCCCACACTGATGGCTGCTTAATTGTGAACCATGCCCTACGTAACCGGATGATGAATGCCACACATCTCCAGGCACATTTAAGGCCGGTGAGAGGCACCCATGTGTTACGTCAGACCATTTGAATCAGTTTCTATCAGCATGGTCGGCATGCTAGACGACTTGCAAGGGTACCTGACCACACAACCAGGCACAGGCGTCATCATCTTACATGGGCTGGACGAGGGACCAGTGGGCCTCATTGCTGTTCACTGATGAAAGTCGATTCACGCTGAGCAGAAATGATGGTTGCCAACGATGTTGGAGACATCAAGGAGAGCGCTATGCATCAGCCACTGTTGTCACCAGACGAGCCTTTGGTGTGGTTGTGGTGTTATAGTGTGGACAGGTGTGTGGTCAATACAGAACTGCTCTACACTTTGTGAATGGTACAGGGACAATCCCATACTAGTTCAATAACATCATTAATCCAGTCATTGTGCCTCTGCATGAACAACACAGGCCTAATTTCATCTTCATGGACGACAATGCGCCAGCTCATTGAGGTCGCATCAATAGGGAACAGTTGCTCGAGACTGGGGTACCTCAAATGGAGTGGCCTGCACTTTCTCCAGACCTGAATCTCATTGAAAACCTATGGGATCAGCTGAGTTGCCATGTAGGGGCTAGTAACTCTGTACCCAAGAACCTCAATGACCGGAGCGCTGACCTTCATCAAGAGTGGGTGTCACGCCCTGCCCTGTGGGTGTTGTGAGGAGATCTGTCAGAGTTGCTGCACGTGACTCGATCTGACAGTTTGTTTTGTTGTGGGTTTGAACTGAATCCCACCTCCTCCCAGGTGTTGTTCTTTAGGTAATTGGTGAGGCTATTTATTCCTCCCTGTCCCTATAGCCTTTGCGGGTTATAATTCTGCCTTGTTAGAAGTAACTACAGATTGATTCAGAGCGCTTAATTTAAAGGTGTTCCTCTGCTTTATTATACACTTTGATCTTTTGAAAAGATTAATAAAATATGATTAAACATAATTCTGCCTTGTGTGAGCTCTGGAAGTTTGGTGGATCGTCTGCTCCAACACATCTCTAGATAAGTCCTTTTTCCTTCTGTGTCTGTTTTTACTAGGCCTCTAGGGTGATGCTAGCTCCTTCGGTTGTTGAAGGAGCTGGGTGTCTCTTTTCCTATTTCCTACAGCTGATGGTTTGGTTCAGTGTGTTATAGTCAGGTACGTGGGCATGTGCATATCTACCATCGAGATATGCACATGGGCATAGCAGCTTAGGGAAAGTGTTTTAGGGATTGCTAGGAGGTGACCCCTTTGTTCCCTAGCATTTGGGGCCTAGTCAGTTGTTTTGTTTGCTTTGCCGTGTTCTGTTTCCTTCCCTTATCTTACCTACCATGACAGCGGGATGCCATGCCTCAGCAGACAATAATTCAACTTGTGAACAGCATGAGACGTCGTCAAGCTATAAATGATGCTCAAAGTCACATGACAAGTTTTTGAGACATTGACATTTTTTGTTGGGGTATACCCATCAATAAATTGTTTAAGATGAGGAAATCACCATTGCATTGCATGATTCTACATAAATGAAACATAGAAACATAGAATGTGTCGCCAGATAAGAACCATTTGGCCCATCTAGTCTGCCCAATATACTAAATACTACGGATAGCCCCTGGCTTTATCTTATATGAAGGATGGCCTTATGCCTATCCCATGCATGCTTAAACTCCTCCACTGTATTTGCAGCTGCCACTTCTGCAGGAAGGCTATTCCATGCATCCACTACTCTCTCAGTAAAGTAATACTTCCTGATATTACTTTTAAACCTTTGCCCCTCTAATTTAAAACTATGTCCTCTTGTAGCAGTTTTTCTTCTTTTAAATATTCTTTCCTCTTTTACCTTGTTGATTCCCTTTATGTATTTAAAAGTTTCTATCATATCCCCTCTGTCTCGTCTTTCTTCCAAGCTATACATACATATACTTTCATGATATAATCACTGTAGTATGAACTTTTTGCGTTTTCCATAAATTTCACCCGAAAGCCAAATATCCCTAACTTTTTGTGAGTAGTTTATACAGTCCTGATCAAAAGTTTAGGACCACTTGAAAAATGGCATATTAAGCATATTTAGCATGGCTGGATCTTAACAAGGTTCCAAGTAGAGCTTCAACATGCAACAAGAAGAAATGAGAGTGAGACAAAACATTTTTTGAGCATTCAATTAATTGAAAATAACAATTAAACTCAAACAGGCTGTTTTTCAGCTGATCCAAATTTTAGGACCACATGCCTTTTAAAAGGCCAAATCTGTGCAAAGATGTGGATTCATTGTCATTTTCTGTCAGGTAGTCACACGTTGTGATGGCAAAGGCAAAAAAACTCTCCCTTTTTGAACGTGGTCGGGTTGTTGAACTCTATAAGCAGGGTCTCTCACAGCGCGCCATCGCTGCTGAGGTGGGACACAGTAAGACAGTCATTTGGAATTTCTTAAATGATCCTGAGGGTTATGGAACAAAAAAGTCAAGTGGAAGACCCAAAAAAATTTCACCAGCACTGAGCCGGAGGATCCAATTGGCTGTCCGTCAAGACACTGGACGATCCTCGGCCCAAATTAAGGCCCTTACTGGTGTTGACTGCAGCCCCATAACCATCAGACGGCATCTGAGACTGAAGGGCTTCAAAAACAAAAAACGTCTTCAAAGACCTCGTCTCCTTGAACGCCACAGAACTGCTCGTTTGGACTTTGCAAGAGAGCACCAAACATGGGACATTTAAAGGTGGAAGAAAGTTTTATTCTCTGATGAGAAAAAACGTAACCATGATGGTTTCTAACGTTACTGGCATGACAAACAGATCCCACCTGAGATGTTTTCTACGTGCCACAGTGGAGGGGGCGCCATAATGGTCTTGGGTGCTTTTTCCTTCAGTGGAACAATGGAGCTTCAGGAAGTGCAGGGGCATCAAACGGCCGCTGGCTATGTCCAGATGCTGCAGAAAGCATTCCTCATGACTGAGGGCCCTCGTCTGTGTGTTAATGACTGGGTTTTTCAACAGGACAACGCTACAGTACACAATGCCCACAGGACAAGGGACTTCTTCCAGGAGAATAACATCACTTTTTTGGCCCATCCTGCGTGTTCCCCTGATCTAAATCCAATTGAGAACCTTTGGGGATGGATGGCAAGGGAAGTTTACAAAAATGGACAACAGTTCCAGACAGTAGATGGTCTTCGTGCGGCCGTCTTCACCACTTGGAGAAATGTTCCCACTCACCTCATGGAAACGCTTGCATCAAGCATGCCGAAACTAATTTTTGTAGTGATAAACAATAACGGCGGAGCTACTTATTACTGAGTTCATGTTTGGAAGTTGGTTTTCTGTTTTGGGGGGGTTTAGTTTTTTTTTGGAGGTGTGGTCCTAAACTTTTGATTAGCTGAAAAACAGCCTGTTTCAGTTTATTCATTGTTTTCAATAAATTGAATGCTCAAAAAATGTTTTGTCTCACTCCCATCAAGCCATGCTAAATATGATTTTTTGCCATTTTTCAAGTGGTCTTAAACTTTTGATCAGGACTGTATGACAGCCATTGACTCACCCTGGTGTAGCATAGAACTTACCGCTTCATAGAAACTGATTAAGTTAGTTTTACATCCTTCATGAAGCCATAGATATACGGTGTGATATGCTTATTTTCATTGACATACTCCAGGATAGCATTTCTTAGAAAACCTTAGAGTTTTTTTTACCCCTTTTTGAATATTGGCACTACATTAGCTAAGCACCAATCCTGTCATTATAGAGCCCTTAAATGTCAGAAATAAGTGTCTTTCTATGACATTACTTAATCCTCTTTGAATACGGAGGTGTATGCCACGGTGATTTGTCCATTTTCATCTTTTTAGGACGCCGCTGCACTTCTTCCTGGGTCAGACAGGACACATATTTAAAATCTTTTACCAATTATATAATTGAAGAACATTTTAGGGTTATTTTTACTCTAATTCGCAGTGAGTCTCTGTCTCCAGCTTTGCTGCTTTTATCTGTCTTTTACATATTCTATTTTTTTCCTTATAGTTTTTAAAGGGATTCTGTCATCAGAAATTAGTCCTATAAGCTAAACACATGGCGATGTCCCTTGTAAAACACTGAATCCTAAAGTGAGTTTATCAAATGCCCCTGTGGCTCTATATTCATAAAAAAGAGGTTTATATCACCTGTCAATCACTTCAAAATGTGTCCAAGGGGACGTCTCATGGTGAAAGGTGCCCGGCTGCAGCCATCTCGTTTAGGTGCCCAGCGCCGCCTTCTGAGCTGAAATCGCCGCCCTCCCTTTCAGTCGATCCGCCTACCTCAGGTGACTAACCTTCCTTGTGCCCATCCACGCCCGCCTGTGAAGGAGCCCAGCACTGCCTATGTCTCCTCCTTTCATCAACGATATATAGCCGTAATCTCGCGATGCGCGAGCTCGCGCATGTGCAGTTCTTTCCTTAAGGCTGATGCCAGCACAGGGAAGGAACACTATACCGGCACTGCGCATGCCCGAGCTCACGGCTATCTATCGTTGATGAACGGAGGAGACATTAGTCATCTGAGGTAGGCGGATCGAATGAAAGGGAGGGCGGCGATTTCAGCTCAGATGGCGGCGCTGGGCACCTAAACGAGATGGCTGCAGCCGGGCACCTTTCACCATGAGACGTCCCCTTGGACACATTTTGAAGTGATTGACAGGTGATATAAACCTCTTATTTATGAATATAGAGCCACAGGGGCATTTGATAAACTCACTTTAGGATTCAGTGTTTTACAAGGGACATCGCCATATGTTTAGCTTATAGAACTAATTTCTGATGACAGAATCCCTTTAAATGCTTCTTTGCTATCTTCCCGTTTTATTGATTTAAATGCTATTTTTATTTTTTTGGGGGGGGATTTATTTCCCCCTTTTACATTTGTATATATACACACTTTTTTATTTTTCTGGTTCCTAATCCTTTTATTCCCATAAGGTATGTACCCTTTTGCTTTTGAAAATATCCCATTTTGTGGCTTTTATTTTTGAGGACAATGCTCCAGTTAGTGAGGCCAATGGCTTTTCTTAGCTGGTCACATTTTTCCTTTTTGAAAGTTCTGTGTTTTCGTGTCTCCCTCAAGAAACACTCTTTTGAATGACAGTTGGAAGGTTATTATTTTACGGTCACTATTTCACAGTTGTTCCCCCAACCTGCATGTCTGTTGTTCTGTCAGAATAATATGAAGTCCAGCATGGCCATCCCTCCAGTGGGATCTTGAACCAGTTCATTATTGATAAGACCCTGTTTCCTTTATAACATGCACAGGTTTCAGTTTCCCAGTCTATATGTGATAAGTTGAAGTCTCCTATGATAACTACCACACTGATTTGCCACCTTATCTATTTCCCTTTGTAGTAGATGTTCTATGAACTCTGGTATATTAAGTGACTTATAACAAACTCCTATCAGTATTTTATAATTTTTTCTGCCTCCATGTATTTCTAACAACAAATAACAATGGAAAGTACCTTAATTAAATAACAATGGAAAGTACCTCAATTAATACTTAACTTTTATTAAGCCTTCTATTAAAAAGTCATGCTAGTGCATATAAAAATTAAAAGTACATCGAGGTGCTGAAAATAACGCGCTGCATTATTATGGAGGAGTGTAAACTTTTCTACAAGGTCTATCTAAACGATTGGAGTAGGGAGGGGGGGGATCCGGATGCTGGGTCTCTGTCCATAAATATCCCTACTCTCAAACCGATGTCGGGGGCAATGCATAATAGTACTTGCAAGGATAGCCCCTTTGACACTCCTACTTACCAGGATAGCCCTCTTTATCCCTGCGCTGCTCCAGTCGACTGCCCAGCTTCATCAGGGAATAAGGAGCAGCAGGAGAAATACTAGTAATAGCGGACAATTCAGTGTCCCAACACATAAATCAGTGTCCTGATGCGTTTCAATGGCTGTTAGGCCAGATCATCAGGGGACTCGCAAACAGAAAAGTGGCCTAGCATTAACAAGATGGTTATAGCTAAGGGCACAATTGATAGCCGCAACATTTCAACAATTCATTTGCCAAGCCATGATACTTAGCTCAAGAGTGCAGGAGAAGTAATAGGTCAAGTGAGGAGGAACAGTCAGATAGATGCCGTTCACTCGACTCAACAGTAGAGATCCTTTCACAAGGCTGTCCGGTGTCCAGTCAGGTCTCCGTATGGCAGCAGCATGTATTTCTACCCACAGTTTCTCCACATGTTAATTTCCCTCTCTTTTATATCTTCCAGGAGTGTGGGCTTTCGACAGAACTTTACATAAAGGCAAACCCTGAGCTCTGATGGGGGTTTAACATGGGGGGTCTGATCTGAAGACTAGAGGTCTAATTTGGGGGTCTGATGAAGATTGGACGTCTGTTCTGGGGTCTGATTAAAAATTTTTTTTTTATTTTCCTCCTCTAAAACCTAGGTGCATCTTATAAAGCAAGAAATATGGTAAATGATATATACAGGATGTTTATCTAACAAGACAATTTTTGCAGGGCAATCTAGTTTTTATTTATATCATTTAGGGGTGTGTATGACTTTTTGATCACTTTATTCAATTTTTTTGTGGAGGCGAAGTGATGAAAAACCATCGAAACACTACAGGATAGAGTTTATATTTTAATAGTACGGGCATTTTGGGACATGGTGGTGGCAATTATATTTATTTATTTTTTAATATGGGAAAGGAATTGATTTAAATATATATATATATATATATATATATATATACACACTGCTCAAAAAAATAAAGGGAACACTTAAACAACACAATGTAACTCCAAGTCAATCACACTTCTGTGAAATCAAACTGTCCACTTAGGAAGCAACACTGAGTGACAATCAATTTCACATGCTGTTGTGCAAATGGGATAGACAACAGGTGGAAATTATAGGCAATTAGCAAGACACCCCAAATAAAGGAGTGGTTCTGCAGGTGGTGACCACAGATCCCTTCTCAGTTCCTATGCTTCCTGGCTGATGTTTTGGTCACTTTTAAATGCTGGCGGTGCTTTCACTCTAGTGGTAGCATGAGACGGAGTCTACAACCCACACAAGTGGCTCAGGTAGTGCAGCTTATCCAGGTTGGCACATCAATGCGAGCTGTGGCAAGAAGGTTTGCTGTGTCTGTCAGCGTAGTGTCAAGAGCATGGAGGCGCTACCAGGAGACAGGCCAGTACATCAGGAGACGTGGAGGAGGCCGTAGGAGGGCAACAACCCAGCAGCCGGACCGCTACCTCCGCCTTTGTGCAAGGAGAAACAGGAGGAGCACTGCCAGAGCCCTACAAAATGACCTCCAGCAGGCCACAAATGTGCATGTGTCTGCGCAAACGGTCAGAAACAGACTCCATGAGGGTGATATGAGGGCCCAACATCCACAGGTGGGGGTTGTGCTTACAGCCCAACACCGTGCAGGACGTTTGGCATTTGCCAGAGAACACCAAGATTGGCAAATTCGCCACTGGCGCCCTGTGCTCTTCACAGATGAAAGCAGGTTCACACTGAGCACATGTGACAGACGTGACAGAGTCTTGAGATGCCGTGGAGAAAGTTCTGCTGCCTGCAACATCCTCCAGCATGATCGGTTTGGCATTGGGTCAGTAATGGTGTGGGGTGGCATTTCTTTGGAGGGCCGCACAGCCCTCCATGTGCTCGCCAGAGGTAGCCTGACTGCCATTAGGTACCGAGATGAGATCCTCAGACCCCTTATGAGACCATATGCTGGTGCGGTTGGCCCTGGGTTCCTCCTAATGCAAGACAATGCTAGACCTCATGTGGCTGGAGTGTGTCATCAGTTCCTGCGAGACGAAGGCATTAATGCTATGGACTGGCCCGCCCGTTCCCCATACCTGAATCCAATTGAACACATCTGGGACATCATGTCTCGCTCTATCCACCAACGTCACGTTGCACCACAGACTGTCCAGGAGTTGGCAGATGCTTTAGTCCAGGTCTGGGAGAAGATCCCTCAGGAGACCGTCCGCCACCTCATCAAGAGTATGCACAGGCGTTGTAGGGAGGTCATACAAGCACGTGGAGGCCACACACACTACTGAGCCTCCTTTTGACTTGTTTTAAGGACATTACATCAAAATTGGATCAGCCTGTAGTGTGTTTTTCCACTTTAATTTTGAGTGTGACTCCAAATCCAGACTTCCATGGGTTGAAAAATTTGATTTACATTTTTGTGTGTTTTTGTTGTCAGCACATTCAACTATGTAAAGAACAAAGTATTTCAGAAGAATATTTAATTAATTCAGATCTAGGATGTGTTATTTTTGTGTTCCTTTATTTTTTTGAGCACTGTATATATTTTTTATCATTGACTTATTGTTGGATGTGATTTGTCATATCCTTTTTTTTTACCACCCTTTGCACTCCCTGAATCATTTGGTGTGCCCCCTGTTTCCTTACATATGTCTACTTCATGTTTGGATCCTTTTGGGAATGATATTTAATTTTTTGGGGATGTTACAAGGCTTAGAAGTTTAGAAGCAAATCTTGAAACTTTTCAGAAATGTTCAAAAACCCAATTTTTAGGGACCAGTTCAGGTCTGAAGTCACTTTCACTAGAAACCCCCCAAAAATGACCCCCATTCTAAAAACTACACCCCTCAAGGTATTCAAAACTGATTTTACAAACGTCGTTAACCCTTTAGGTGTTCCACAAGAATTAATGGAAAATAGAGATACAATTTCAAAATTTTACTTTTTTGGCAGATTTTCCATTTTAATAATTTTTTCCGGTTACAAAGCAAGGGTTAACAGCCAAACCAAACTCAATATTTATGGCCCTGATTCTGTAGTTTACAGAAACACCCCATATGTGGTCGTAAACCGCTGTACGGGCACACGGCAGGGCACAGAAGGAAAGGAATGCCATACAGTTTTTGAAAGGCAGGTTTTGCTGGACTGGTTTTTTTGACACCATTCCCATTTGAAGCCCCCCTGATGCACCCCTAGAGTGGAAACTCCATAAAAGTGACCCCATCTAAGAAACTACACCCCTCAACGTATTCAAAACAGATTTTACAAACATCGTTAACCCTTTAGGTGTTCCACAAGAGTTATTGGCAAATGGAGATGAAATTTCAGAATTTAAATTTTTTGGCAAATTTTCCATTTTAATAATTTTTTTTCGGTTACAAAGCAAGGGTTAACAGCCAAACAAAACTCAATATTTATGGCCCTGATTCTGTAGTTTACAGAAACACCCCAAATGTGGTCGTAAACAGCTGTACGGGCACACAGCAGGACGCAGAAGGAAAGGAATGCCATACGGTTTTTGGAGGGCAGATTTTGCTGGACTGGTTTTTTTGACACCATGTCCCATTTAAAACCCCCCTGATGCACCCCTAGAGTAGAAACTCCAAAAAAGTGGCCCCATTTTAGAAACTACGGGATAGGGTGGCAGTATTGTTGGTACTAGTTTAGGGTACATATGATTTTTGGTTGCTCTATATTACACTTTTTGTGAGGCAAGATAACAAGAAATAGCTGTTTTGGCACAGTTTTTATTTTTTGTTATTTACAACATTCATCTGACAGGTTAGATCATGTGATATTTTTATAGACCAGGTTGTCACGGATGCGGCGATACCTAATATGTATACTTTTTTTTATTTATGTAAGTTTTACACAATGATTAAATTTTTGAAGCAAAAAAATAATGTTTTAGTGTTTCCATAGTCTGAGAGACATAATTTTTTCAGTTTTTGGGCGATTACCTTGGGTAGGGTATGATTTTTGCGGGATGAGATGACGGTTTTATTGGCACTATTTTGGAGTGCGTGTGACTTTTTGATCGCTTGCTATTACACTTTTTGTGATGTAAGGTGACAAAAAATGGTTTATTTAGCAGTTTTTATTTTAAATTTTTTACGGTGTTCATCTGAGGGGTTAGGTCATGTGATATTTTTATAGAGCCGGTCGATACGGACGCGGCGATACCTAATATATATGCTTTTTTTTATTTATGTAAGCTTTACACAATAATATAATTTTTGAAAAATAAATAAATCATGTTTTAGTGTCTCCATATTCTGAGAGCCATAGTTTTTTCAGTTTTTGGGCGATTTTCTTAGGTAGGGTCAAATTTTTTGCGGGATGAGGTGACGGTTAGATTGGTACTATTTTGGTGGGCAAACGCCTTTTTGATCGCTTGCTATTACACTTTTTGTGATGTAAGGTGACAAAAAATTGTTTATTTTGCACAGTTTTTATTTTTTATTTTTTACGGTGTTCATCTGAGGGGTTAGGTCATGTGATATGTTTATAGAGCCGGTCGATACGGACGCGGCGATACCTAATATGTATACTTTTTTTTTTCCCTATTTTTTACCAATTTTTTTTAACTTTATTTGGGGAAAATGACGTTTTTGCTTATTTTTACTTGAAACTTTTAATTTTTTTGGGGGAAAACTTTATTTTTTCAACTTTTTTTTTCACTTTATTTTTTGTCCCACTTTGGGACTTGAACGTTTGGGGGTATATTCCTTTACAATGCATTCCAATACTTCTGTATTGGAATACATTGGCTGTATGATTAATACTGTGTGTATTACTCATACAGCTTCCGGGGCCTGTGAGATCCAGGGGGCTGGATCTCACAGGCTCTTCACCAGAAGGCAGCGCAGATGCCTCAGGAAGGCATCGCGCTGCCTTCCATGCCATCGGGTCACCCCCACAGCCCCATGGGTACCCGATGGCACTGCTGCCGCCCACACCATAAAAAGCCGCAAACCGCAGGTCTGAATTGACCTGCGGTTTGCGGCGATCGCCGACACGGGGGGGGGGTCACAAGACCCCCCCTGCGCATTTAGCCGAGGTGCCTGCTTAATCATTTGAGCAGGCACCTTGTTCCGATCACCGCTCGCCGGGCGGCGGTGATCGGAACAACACATGACGTACCGGTACATCATGTGTCCTTAAGGACTCGGGAAACATGCCATACCGGTATGTCATGTGCCCGTAAGGGGTTAAAATGCTTTTACATATACAGGCCATTCTGAGATTGTTTTCTCGTCACATATCGTACTTCATGACACTGGTGAAATGGAGTCAAAAAGTTATTTTTTATTTATAAAAAAAAATACCAAATTTACCCAAAAATTTAAAAAATTTGCAAATTTACAAATTTCAATTTCTCTACTTTTAGTAGTACCTCCAAAAAATAGTAATTACTTTACATTCCCCATATGTCTACTTCATGTTTGGATCATTTTGAAAATGACATTATATATTTATGGGACGTTAGAAGGCTTAGAAGTTTAGAAGCAAATCTTAACATTTTTAACACTATTTCCAAAACCCACATTTTTCAGGATCAGTTCAGTTATGAAGTCACTTTCTGGGGCTTACATATTAGAAACCACGCATAAATCACCCTATTTTAGAAACTACACCCCTTAAGGTATTCAAAACTGATTTTACAAACTTTGTTAACCTTTAAGGTGTTCCACAAGAGTGACTGGCAAATGGAGATGAAATTTCAGAATTTCACTTTTTTGGCAGATTTTTCATTTTAATAAATTAGTTCCAGTAGTAAAGCAAGGGTTAACAGCTAAACAAAACTCAAACTCTATTACCCTGAATCTGGGGTTTACAGAAACACCTCATGTGTGCTCAAAAACTGATGTATGTGCGCACAGCAGGCTTCATAGTGGAAGGAGCATAGGAGAGCGGATTTGGAGAGCGGATTTAGCTGGAATGGTAATTGGGAGCTATGTCACATGTGAAGACACTCTGAGGTGGCCCTACTGTGGAAAACCCCAAAAAAGTCACCCCATTCTGGAAACTACACCCCTCAAGGAATATTTCAAGGTGTGTAGTGAGCACTTAGACCCATCTGGCGTTTCATAGAATTAGGAAACGCTTGGCTATGAAAAAGAAAAATTACAATTTTTTCCATAAAAAGTTGCTTTACACCCACATTTTTCACTTTCACAAGGGGTAACAGGACAAAATGCACCCCACATTTTGTTCCCAATTCCCCCCCCGAATATGCCAACACCCAATATGTGCTCATAAAATGATGTATGGGTGCATGGCAGGGTCCAAAAGGGAAGTAGCGCCATAGGGCTTTTGGAGGACAGATTTTGCAGGATTGACTTTTGGGAGCTATGTCGCATATAAAGACACCCTGAGGTACCCCTACAGTTGAAATCCCCTAAAAGTGACCCCATTCCGGAAACTACATCCTTCAAGGAATATTTCAAGATGTGTAGTGAGAACTTTTTCCTCAAAGGTAAAACATGGAATTGGCTGTGAAAATTAAAAATTACAATATTTTCACGAAAATTTGAATTTAGCCCCAAATCTTTCCCTTTCAAAAGGGGCAACTGGAGAAAATGTACCCCCTAATTTATTGCCCATTTTCTCCTGATTACAGCAATACCCCATATGTGCTTGTATACTGCTATATGGGCGTACCACAGGGGTCAGAAGGAAAGGGTCACCAAATGGAATTAGGAAACGCTTGGCTGTGAAAATGAAAAATTAAAATTTTTTCCTAAAAAAGTAGCTTTACACCCACATTTTTCAATTTCACAAGAGGTAATAGGACAAAATGCACCCCAAATTTTGTTCCCCATTTCCCCTCGAATACGCCAACACCCAATATGTGCTCATAAAATGATGTATGGGTGCATGGCAGGGTCAAAAAGGGAAGTAGCGCCATAGGGCTTTTGGAGGACAGACTTTGCAGGATTGGCTTTTTGGAACTATGTCGCATATAAAGACACCCTGAGGTACCCCTACAGCTGAAATCCCCAAAAAATGACCCCATTCTGGAAACTACACCCTTCAAGGAATATTTCAAGATGTGTAGTGAGAACTTAGACCCATCGGGTGTTTCACAGAATTAGGAAACGCTTGGCTGTGAAAATAAAAAATGACAATTTTTTCCAGAAAAAGTAGCTTTACACCCACATTTTTCACTTTCACAAGGGGTAGCAGGACAAAATGCACCCCACATTTTGTTCCCCATTTCCCCCCGAATACGCCAACACCCAATATGTGCTCATGAAATGATGTATGGATGCATGGCAGGGTTCTAGATTCAAACAGCTAATTATGGATTTTTCTGACCTGAATTGGCAGACATGGATTTTAGCTGCCATGTCACATTTTAAAAATTTCCAGAGGTCCCCAGAAATGAAAAATCCCAAAAAGTGACCCCATATCGGAAAGAGCACCCCTGTACGAACATTTTAAGTGGTGGAAAGGGTACTTTTTACCAAACAGGTATCTCCCAGAAGGCAGAATGACTTGAGACAAGCATTTCATAGCACACATTTGTAAAAATTACCAGCAGACCCCAATTTTTAACTTTCACAAGGGGTTAAAGGAGAAAATGCAGCCCAGTATATGTTCCCCATTTTCTCCCCGTTTTGCAAACACCCCATATGTGCTCGTAGCCTGCTGTATTGGCTCACAGCAGGCCGCTACAGGCAAAGTGCAAAATATGTTTTTTGCTGGCCTGAATTGGCAGACATTGATTTTAGCTACCATGTCGCATTAAAATTTTTTCCAGAGGTCCCCAGAAATGAAAAACCCCAAGAAGTGACCCCATTTTGGAAAGAGCACCCCTGTACAGACATTTTAAGTGGTGGAAAGGGTACTTTTTACCAAACAGGTGTCTCACAGAAGGCAGAAATATTAGAGAGAGGATTTCAAAGCACACATTTGTAAAAATGAAAAAGTACTAGCAGACCCCAATTTTTCACTTTCACAAGGGGTTAAAGGAGAAAATGCACCCCAGTATATGTTCCCCATTTTCTCCCCATCTTGCAAACACCCCATATGTGCTCGTAGCCTGCTGTATTGGCGCACAGCAGGCCGCTATAGGCAAAGTACTAAATATGTTTTTTGCAGGCCTGAATTGGCAGACATGGATTTTAGCTGCCATGTCGCATTTAAAAAATTTCCAGAGGTCCACAGAAATGAAAAACCCCAAGAAGTGACCCCATTTTGGAAAGAGCACCCCCGTACGGACATTTTAAGTGGTGGAAAAGGTACTTTTTACCAAACAGGTGTCTCACAGATTAGATTATGTAGTGGTTGTTGGAAAGTGGGTATGCAAGTGAGGTGGACTAAATCAGAGATATGGAAATATTACAGGGAGCATAAAGGATGAAATTAAAAATCCATGGATGAGTGGTAGGTTCGGAAGCATTCTTTCATGCAGAGGCCAGGTTTATCAAGGCAGGTGTCGCACTGATAAATGGTGTCCTTTCGTATTCCCCTTTTGTAACAAACCCAACATCTTTTTTGGGTCTTTCCCCTTTTTGCTGTTTGTGGGACTTCATTAGGGAAATGTTGTCCTGGTACAACACAAGCACCATGACCTCCTGAAGTACTCGGGCCCTCCCCTTCCTGACTTTGGAAAATTAGGGCCTTGATTACCGCCTTTTGGAACCGAAGGAAAGTTCCTGTCTGGCCTGCAGTTCTATGTAAAATGTATGCATTGTACATTGCCATCTGTACAATGTATACGGCAAGCTTTTTGTACCACACCTTAGTTTTACGCATGGCACTGTAGGGCTTCAGATCTTGATCAGACAGATCAACCCCTCCCATGTGCCTGTTGTAATCAAGGATGCAGTCAGTCTTGTTGACAGGGGTAGTGGTACCTCGCACTTGGGCAGGAGAACTGGTGTTTGTGTAAATGGTGGTTAGTACAAGGACATCCCCCTTGTCCTTGTACTTAACCGCCAGCATGTTCTCATGGAGGAGAGCCTTACTGTCACCTTTTTCGGAGTAGTTGCCCTACCAGGGATCTAGGGAGCCCTCTCTGATTTTTTCGCACTGTGCCGCAAGCCACAGTACCTCGGGCTTTTAGGGACATGAATAGGGGTATGCTGGTGTAATAGTTATCTACAAAGAGGTGATTTATCCAGCCGTGGGTGCAGTAAGTCCCACATAATCTTGCCAGTAACTCCTAGGATGGGGGGCATTCAGGGGGTTGTATCCGGGAATCTTTCCCCTTATAAACCCAGAACCAGCTTGTACATTTTTATTCCGTACCGTGCCCGCTTGCTGGGCAGGTACTGGCGAAATTTAACCCTTCCTTTAAAATGTACAAGGGACTCGTCTATGCTAATTTCTTTTGCTGGGGTGAACACATCTGTAAATTTTGAGTTGAGGTGCTCCAGAAGGGGTCTTATTTTGAATAGACGGTCAAAATTGGGGTCATTTTGGGGGGGTGGGGGGCACTGTGCATTATCATTGTAATGTAGGAATTCCAAAATGGATTTTCAAATCTTGAGCGGGACATGGTCATATTGTAAATTGGAGTGTTGTACAAGACATCTGAACTCCAATATTGTCTCATTTAATTTTTTTTTTTTACAAGGCCCATATTCAGCAACAGCCCCCAAAACTTTATAATGTCTGCTGCATTTACAGGGGTCCAAACTAGGGGTCTAGCATATGAGGATGTTGGGTTTTGAGAAATAAACTGCTGGGCGTACAAATTTGTTTGGGTCACGATCAAATTTATGAATTCGTCAGAGAAATTGATTTTGAAAAAATCTATTTCTGTGAAGCCCGTGCAGTCAATCTGGATTCCAGAGTTTCCCACAAACTCTAAGTTTGGGGCTCATAATCCTCAGGTGGTGTGGACCATAGGGGATCACTGGGGGGGGCTACTTCATATCTCTACTGGGGTGTCTCCTTGAGGGTCCCTCATCACCGGATGACGATGATGATGAAGCAGTTGAGGAGTAGAGGAATGTGGCAACCTCTTCTCCCTCACTTGTAGACTCTGTTTCAGAGGCAAGGATGGCGTATTCCTCTTCAGCGGAGTACATTCTCTGGGATGAATTGGACATTTTTATTTTTATTTTTATTGGTGTGTGTAAAGTGAAAAGTGTCAGGGGGGTGTATGTAGTGATTTAACACATGAGGGGACTTGTAATGAATTAATTAAAATAAAATTTATGATAAAGAAAAAAAGAGAAAGAAAGAAAAGAGAAAAAGATAAGTTAAAGAATTAGATAAAAATTTAGAAAAAAAGGCTTAAAAAAGGCTAAAAAAAAAAAAAAGCCACTAAACCTGAGCAGACGCAGTCAGTAATTGACAGTACTGACCGGCGCTCAGCAGGTGCAGGACCCACGCACGCAGACGGCATGTGTGTGGTGTGACGGTATGCGAGGCGAGGTGGTGGATGATAGGTATGTTTCACCTCGCATGCGCTCTGTTGTGAGGGACTGAACCGGAATCCGGCCCGGGTTTTTCCAGCCTCTAAGGCAGGCTTGGTTCCGGTCCAGAGATTGTGGTTCACTGGAGTTCACCTCCAGGTGGACTTTAAATAAACAGGAAGAGAGCACAACAGGTCTCTCATGTGCTGAGTCTCAGGATTGTAACCTGTGTGGCTGAAGGGAGAGCTATGTTTGGATGCAAGAGAAACAAAAGGTTTGCTTTACCATTTGTGTTGGCGGTGTCGGGGAGCAGCCCCACACCGTATAGTCAGGACATAACTGTATAGCTTAGCGCCAGACGGCAAGGATTTACTTTCTGTTTTGTTTGTTTTCTGCTGTGCAAACCTTTTGGGCTAAATAAACCTGGCAACCAGCCAGACTTTCAAAGAAACTGCCTGCATACGGACTGTCTGTTTTCAGAAAAGGTGATCACCACCAGCTAATCTCCCACACGTGGTGGAGGATGCGGACATTTTCTGAAAATGGAGGAAATGTTAAAGGCCCTGCTACAGGCCAATGCAGCTCAGCGGGAATCCAACCGCCAAGTCGCAGAGGCCGCTGCAGCACAACAGGCGGCCCAACAGGATATGAACCGGCAGTTCGCAGAGGCTCTTGTGGAACTGAAAAAAGGGTTCGCACCTCCTGCGCCAGGGGAACCAAAATTGGTACGTGCCTCGTACCACCTACAGAAGATGACGCCTACTGATGATGTTGAGGCCTACCTTGCGACTTTTGAGAGAGTTGCTGTCCACGAGGAGTGGCCAAAAGAACAGTGGGCGGGTCTAGTGGCCCCGTTTTTGACCGGGGAACCTCAAAAGGCGTACTTTGATCTTGAACCGGATAAGGCCCAGGACTATGAGACACTGAAGACGGAGATACTTGCACGCTTGGGTGTCACCATGGCAGTCCGAGCCCAGCGTGTGCATCAGTGGACTTACTCCAGCAGCAAGCCACCCCGTTCTCAAATGTTTGACCTGATCCATCTCACCCGGAAGTGGTTGAAGCCAGAGACCTTGACCGGCCCTCAGATCGTGGAGTGTGTAGTAATGGACCGGTACCTGCATGCGCTCCCTGCGACACTGAAGAAGTGGGTCGGACAGGGGGACCCCAACACTGCAACCCAGTTGGTGGACCTAGTGGAGAGGTACCTTGCTTCTGAGGACTTGCTGAATCCGTCTATGCCCCACCGTGGAGCGTCTTGGGACGCAAGATCACCGCCAAGATCTGGTAAGACTGTTCCAGGGTTCAAAAGCAGGGGTAATGTTAAGACTGATTTTGCAGCTAATGAGACTGTGGGTCCTAGACCTGGAGACTGGCCAAAGAAGCCAGGAAGGTCTTTGGGACCCTTAAAAGGACTGGGGGTAGAGCACGTACAGTGTTATCGGTGCCATGCATTTGGGCATATTGCTGCAAACTGTCTGTTAAGCGATGAGCCTATGCAGTGTGACTATGCTTACAGGAAAAGACACATTTCTCTTTTTACACAGGTCGCGTGTACTGCAGCATGTTCGAGTCACAACGAGAGACAAATGTGTGCTATCTCTGTGGATGGAAAACCACTCACAGCCCTGCTAGACTCGGGTAGTGTGGTGACACTAATCAGGAAGGATTGTGTAAACCCCTCCAAACTACACCCCAGTACTATCGGGGTCATTTGCATTCATGGGGACACACGGGACTACCAGACAGCAGTGGTTGAGGTTAATACCCCTTGGGGCAGTGTGACACATTCAGTCGGGGTGGTGCCGTCACTGCTTCACGAAGCGTTAGTGGGGAGAGATTTTCCCCATTTTTGGAGCTTATGGGAAGGCAAGGGGAGACTGGTAGATAGAGCTCCCCCTGCTAGGGAGGCACGGGAGCTCTCGCCAGATCCTTTTTTCCAAAGGGAAGGGGACGTTGTTGAAGAAACGGGAGATCCTCTTCCTTTCCCTGTCTTGGCTGGGGAGCCGGAGGACCGGGAAGCTAGCCCTCAGTTCGAGGGTAATGAACAGGAGAATGTCTCTGACCCTGACAGTGAGAGTAGTCCAAATGGTATGCCAGATTTAGAAGTCAGGAGAGAGGATTTCTGTACCGAACAACTGTGAGATGTCACCCTCATTAGAGCTAGGGAAAATGTTAAGATGGTGGATGGGGAACCGGTGGTCCCTAACTGGGGGGTGTCCTTCCCCTACATGGCCCTCAACAACAATTTACTGTATCAGGTGATAAAACGTGGAGAAGACGAGGTCGAACAGCTACTGGTTCCCAAACCCTTCCGCAGGGTCGTACTAGACCTGGCACATAGTCACGTGATGGGGGGACATCTCAGCGTTGAAAAGACCAGGGAGAGAATCGCCCAGCGATTTTTCTGGCCTGGGTTGCATGCAGATGTCAGGCAGTACTGTGAGTCGTGCCCCGAGTGCCAATTGTCAGCACAGGCACCCCACTTTCGCAGTCCCATGGTTGCTCTACCAATAATTGAGGTCCCTTTTGAACGGATTGGCATGGACCTGGTGGGGCCAGTGGTGAAGTCTGCCCGGGGTCACCAGCATATTCTGGTAATCCTGGACTACGCGACACGCTACCCTGAGGCCATCCCCTTGCGTAACACCTCCGCTATCGCCAAGGAATTAGTCCAGGTGTTTAGTCGAGTGGGGATCCCAAAGGAGATCTTAACCGATCAAGGCACCCCATTTATGTCCAGGGTCACCAAGGAACTGTGGAAAGTATATAAAATTTCCCATCTCCGCACCTCGGTCTACCACCCCCAAACGGATGGACTTGTGGAGCGATTTAATAAAATGCTGAAAAGTATGCTGAAAAAGGTGGTTGGCAGAGATGGGAGAAATTGGGATTTTTTGCTACCATATCTCATGTTTGCCATACGCGAGGTTCCGCAGGGTTCCACAGGGTATTCCCCCTTTGAGCTCTTGTATGGTAGACATCCCAGGGGGCTGCTAGATGTCGCCAAAGAGACGTGGAAAGGAGAGGCCACCCCGTATCGAAGCGTCATAGAGCATTTTTCCTTGATGCAGGATCGAATCGCAGCTGTCTTGCCCCTGGTTCGTGAACATATGGAGCGATCTCAGGAGGACCAGAGGAGGGTCTATAATCGGGGTGCCAAGGTCCGTACTTTCAGCCCCGGGGACCGAGTGTTGGTACTGGTTCCCACGGTTGAAAGCAAGTTCCTGGCTAAGTGGCAGGGTCCCTTTGAGGTGGTTGAAAAAGTAGGAGAGGTCAACTACAAAGTCTACCAACCCGGGAAACGGAAGCCACAACAGATTTATCATGTAAATCTCTTAAAACCCTGGAAGGACAGAGAGACTTTATTGGCCACATCTCCGGCCGCAACAGTCCGGCGACCGGTGATCCCTGACGTCCCCATAACGGAATCCCTATCCCCGGTGCAACAAAGTGATGTTAGGGCGTTTTTGTACAAAAATAGAGACTTTTTCTCCCCCTTACCCGGACGAACCAACGTGATTCAGCATGACATAGTAACAGAACCTGGGGTTCGCGTAAATGTAAAGGCATATAGAATACCGGAGGCCAGGCGAGAGGCAGTCGCAAAGGAAATAAAAATGATGCTAGAATTGGACATGATAGAAGACTCCCACAGTGATTGGTCGAGCCCCATAGTGCTGGTTCCAAAACCCGATGGCACTGTTAGGTTTTGTAACGACTTTAGGAAACTCAACAGTGTCTCCAAGTTTGATGCCTACCCGATGCCTCGGGTCGACGAACTCGTGGACAGGTTGGGACAAGCCCGCTACATAACGACCCTAGACCTGACGAAAGGCTACTGGCAGATACCCCTAACTGAATCGGCCAAGGAGAAAACGGCCTTTTCCACTCCTGAAGGCTCGTTTCAGTATAAGCAGATGCCTTTTGGTCTGCATGGAGCTCCTGCATCATTCCAACGAATGATGGATAAAACTTTGAGCCCACATCGCCCGTATGCAGCTGCTTATTTGGACGATGTGGTCGTCCACAGCCCAGATTGGGAATCGCACCTGCTTCGGGTACAAGCAGTGGTAGATTCCCTTAAGAAAGCAGGTCTCACAGCCAACCCAAAAAAGTGTGCCATAGGCCTGGAGGAAGCCAAATATCTTGGCTACGTTATTGGCCGGGGACTGGTCAAGCCCCAGACCAATAAGGTTGAGGCAATTCAAAAATGGCCCCAACCGATAAACAAAAAACAAGTTTGGGCGTTTATTGGCATTACGGGGTATTACCGGCGGTTTATACCCGACTTTGCCACCATTGCCGCCCCTCTGACCGACCTGACAAAGGGCAGAGGGTCGGCCATGGTTAAATGGAATCCTGAAGCCGAGGAGGCCTTCCAGAAGTTAAAGCGGGCCCTTTGTGTACTACCGGTGTTGGTAACCCCGGACTTCTCAAAGGAGTTTGTGGTACAGACGGACGCCTCTGAGGTGGGCCTAGGGGCTGTCCTATCCCAAACCAGAGACGGTGAGGAGCACCCAGTGGTATACCTGAGCCGAAAGCTGAACAAGCATGAAAAGAACTATGCCATTGTCGAGAAGGAATGTCTCGCTATTCAATGGGCCCTAGACTCGCTGAAATATTACTTACTGGGAAGGTCGTTTAAGCTTGTCACCGACCATGCACCCCTAAAGTGGATGTGTGACAACAGGGAAAAAATAGCCGCGTGACAAGGTGGTTTCTGGCCTTACAGCCCTTTAAGTTTTCAGTAGAGCATAGGCCGGGCAAGCTCCAAAACAATGTGGATGCCCTCTCCCACATGCATTGTATGCTGGGGACAGTTGCTCAGCCGCGGGGGCTAGAGCAGAGGGGGGGATATGTGACGGTATGCGAGGCGAGGTGGTGGATGATAGGTATGTTTCACCTCGCATGCGCTCTGTTGTGAGGGACTGAACCGGAATCCGGCCCGGGTTTTTCCAGCCTCTAAGGCAGGCTTGGTTCCGGTCCAGAGATTGTGGTTCACTGGAGTTCACCTCCAGGGGGACTTTAAATAAACAGGAAGAGAGCACAACAGGTCTCTCATGTGCTGAGTCTCAGGATTGTAACCTGTGTGGCTGAAGGGAGAGCTATGTTTGGATGCAAGAGAAACAAAAGGTTTGCTTTACCATTTGTGTTGGCGGTGTCGGGGAGCAGCCCCACACCGTATAGTCAGGACATAACTGTATAGCTTAGCGCCAGACGGCAAGGATTTACTTTCTGTTTTATTTGTTTTCTGCTGTGCAAACCTTTTGGGCTAAATAAACCTGGCAACCAGCCAGACTTTCAAAGAAACTGCCTGCATACGGACTGTCTGTTTTCAGAAAAGGTGATCCCCACCAGCTAATCTCCCACAGTGGGTTAAAAAGCTAAACTAGTACTAACTAAAATTTACTTATATATATATATATATCTATATGTGTATATAGATATATATATATATATATATATATATAAAATGAAAAAGAGGGCAGCACAGCCAAAAACAGTAATGGGTGCACGGCCCGCTGGGAAAAGTCAATCCCACAACAATAAGTAGGAAAAAAGCAGCAGTCCAAAAAATAAAATTAGAAAAATACTTTATTCATTTATTCACCTCAGTGGCAATGGCGACGTTTCGGCTCTATATCAGAGCCTTTCTCAAGCCTGAATAAAGTATTTTTCAAATTTTATTTTTTGGAGTGCTGCCTTTTTCCTACATATATATATATATAACTAGCACTAAGGCCCCTTGCAGACGAGCGTGTCCGGATTAGGTCCGGATGCGTCCCGGTGCATTGCGGCAAACACGCGAGAGTAGGTACGCAATTGCAGTCAGTTTTGACTGGGATTGCGTTCCGATGTTCAGTTTTTATCGCGCGGGTACAATGTGTTTTGCACGCGTGTGATAAAAAACCGACTGTGGTACCCAGACTCGAACTTCTTCACAGAAGTTCAGGTTTGGGTTAGTTGTAGTGTAGATTGTATTATTTCCCCTTATAACATGGTTATAAGGGAAAATAATAGCATTCTGAATACAGAATGCATAGTACAATAGGGCTGGAGGGGTTAAAAAAAATTATGATAATAATTAAACTCACCTTAATCCACTTGTTCGCGCAGCCGGCATCTCTTCTGTCTTCATCTGTGAGCAATAGGACCTTTGATGACGTCACTGCGTTCATCACATGGTCCATCACATGATCCATCACCATGATGTCATCAAAGGTCCTATTGCTCACAGATGAAGACAGAAGAGATGCCGGCTGCGCGAACAAGTGGATTAAGGTGAGTTAAATTTTATTTTATTTTTTTTAACCCCTCCAGCCCTATTTTACTATGCATTCTCTATTCAGAATGCTATTATTTTCCCTTATGATCGGGTCCCCATCCCGAACGTCACCTAGCAACCGTGCGTGAAAATCGCACCGCATCCGCACTTGCTTGTGATTTTCACGCAACCCCATTCATTTCTATGGGGCCTGCGTTACGTGAAAAACGCACAAAGAGGAGCATGCTGCAATTTTCACGCAACGCACAAGTGATGCGTGAAAATCCCCGCTCGTGTGCACAGCCCCATAGAAATGAATGGGTCAGGATTCAGTGCGGGTGCAATGCGTTCAACTCACACATTGCACCCGCGCTGAATACTCGCCCATGTGAAAGGGGCCTAACTGATTTCTTTTTTTACACAAAAAAAAAGGCACTAAACCTGAGCAGACGCAGTCAGTAATTGACAGTACTGACTGGCGCTCAGCAGGTGCATGACCCACGCACGCAGACGGCACGTGTGCGGGTTTAAAATTCAAAAATACCACTAACTAAAAGTGAATTTTTTTTATATATATATATATATATATATATATATATAATACACTGCTCAAAAAAATAAAGGGAACACTTAAACAACACAATGTAACTCCAAGTCAATCACAATTCTGTGAAATCAAACTGTCCACTTAGGAAGCAACACTGAGTGACAATCAATTTCACATGCTGTTGTGCAAATGGGATAAACAACAGGTGGAAATTATAGGCAATTAGCAAGACACCCCCAATAAAGGAGTGGTTCTGCAGGTGGTGATCACAGACCACTTCTCAGTTCCTATGCTTCCTGGCTGATGTTTTAGTCACTTTTGAATGCTGGCGGTGCTTTCACTCTAGTGGTAGCATGAGACGGAGTCTACAACCCACACAAGTGGCTCAGGTAGTGCAGCTTATCCAGGATGGCACATCAATGCGAGCTGTGGCAAGAAGGTTTGCTGTGTCTGTCAGCGTAGTGTCCAGAGCATGGAGGCGCTACCAGGAGACAGGCCAGTACATCGGGAGACGTGGAGGAGGCCGTAGGAGGGCAACAACCCAGCAGCAGGACCGCTACCTCCGCCTTTGTGCAAGGAGGAACAGGAGGAGCACTGCCAGAGCCCTGCAAAATGACCTCCAGCAGGCCACAAATGTGCATGTGTCTGCTTAAACGGTCAGAAACGGACTCCATGAGGGTGATATGAGGGCCCGACGTCCACAGGTGGGGGTTGAGCTTACAGCCCAACACCGTGCAGGACGTTTGGCATTTGCCAGAGAACACCAAGATTGGCAAATTCGCCACTGGGGCCCTGTGCTCTTCACATATGAAAGCAGGTTCACACTGAGCACATGTGACAGACGTGACAGAGTCTGGAGACGCCGTGGAGAACGTTCTGCTGCCTGCAACATCCTCCAGCATGACCGGTTTGGCATTGGGTCAGTAATGGTGTGGGGTGGCATTTCTTTGGGGGGCCGCACAGCCCTCCATGTGCTCGCCAGAGGTAGCCTGACTGCCATTAGGTACCGAGATGAGATCCTCAGACCCCTTGTGAGACCATATGCTGGTGCTGTTGGCCCTGGGTTCCTCCTAATGCAAGACAATGCTAGACCTCATGTGGCTGCAGTGTGTCAGCAGTTCCTGCAAGATGAAAGCATTGATGCTATGGACTGGCCCGCCCGTTCCCCATACCTGAATCCAATTGAGCACATCTGGGACATCATGTCTCGCTCTATCCACCAACGTCACGTTGCACCACAGACTGTCCAGGAGTTGGCAGATGCTTTAGTCCAGGTCTGGGAGGAGATCCCTCAGGAGACCGTCCGCCACCTCATCAGGAGCATGCACAGGCGTTGTAGGGAGGTCATACAGGCACGTGGAGGCCACACACACTACTGAGCCTCATTTTGACTTGTTTTAAGGACATTACATCAAAGTTGGATCAGCCTGTAGTGTGTTTTTCCACTTTAATTTTGATGGTGACTCCAAATCCAGACCTCCATGGGCTGAAAATTTGATTTCCATTTTTTTATTTTTGTGTGATTTTGTTGTCAGCACATTCAACTATGTAAAGAGCAAAGTATTTCAGAAGAATATTTAATTAATTCAGATCTAGGATGTGTTATTTTTGTGTTCCCTTTATTTTTTTGAGCAGTGTATATATATATATATATATATATATATATATATATATATATACACAGTACAGACCAAAAGTTTGGACACACCTTCTCATTCAAAGAGTTTTCTTTATTTTCATGACTATGAAGGCATCAAAACTATGAATTAACACATGTGGAATTATATACGTAACAAACAAGTGTGAAACAACTGAAAATATGTCATATTCTAGGTTCTTCAAAGTAGCCACCTTTTTTCTTCGATTACTGCTTTGCACACTCTTGGCATTCTCATGATGAGCTTCAAGAGGTAGTCCCCTGAAATGGTTTTCACTTCACAGGTGTGCCCTGTCAGGTTTAATAAGTGGGATTTCTTGCCTTATAAATGGGGTTGGGACCATCAGTTGAGTTGAGGAGAAGTCAGGTGGATACACAGCTGATAGTCCTACTGAATAGACTGTTAGAATTTGTATTATGGCAAGAAAAAAGCAGCTAAGTAAAGAAAAACGAGTGGCCATCATTACTTTAAAAAATGAAGGTCAGTCAGCCGAAAAATTGGGAAAACTTTGAAAGTAAGGGCTATTTGACCATGAAGGAGAGTGATGGGGTGCTGCGCCAGATGACCTGGCCTCCACAGTCACCGGACCTGAACCCAATAGAGATGGTTTGGGGTGAGCTGGACCGCAGAGTGAAGGCAAAAGGGCCAACAAGTGCTAAGCATCTCTGGGAACTCCTTCAAGACTGTTGGAAGACCATTTCAGGGGACTACCTCTTGAAGCTCATCAAGAGAATGCCAAGAGTGTGCAAAGCAGTAATCAAAGCAAAAGGTGGCTACTTTGAAGAACCTAGAATATGACATATTTTCAGTTGTTTCACACTTGTTTGTTATGTATATAATTCCACATGTGTTAATTCATAGTTTTGATGCCTTCATAGTCATGAAAATAAAGAAAACTCTTTGAATGAGAAGATGTGTCCAAACTTTTGGTCTGTACTGTATATAATATATATATATATATATATATATATAAAATATATATATATATAGCTAGCTAGCACCAAAAAAACACAAGTGCTGATCAGCATTTGCCAGTCACAGCTCGCACACTGAAAAAGTGGTGCAGAGCCAAAAAAAAACAACAAAAAGCCAAAAAATGCCCCAAAAAACCCCAAAAAGGACGGAGACGGGGGTGAAGGGGGAAGGGGGAGGGGGGGACAGGGGGGAACAGGGACAGGGAACTGAAACAGCTGCAGATGAGCCAAAGATCACTACAGCTGTTCCAGATGTTGTTCTTTTTCTTTTTCTTCTTCTTCTTCTTCTTCAAAGCACTGAATGGAAAGTACTGATTTATGTGGTAGTACCACAAGTCCCAGCCGACAACGAGCAGCACATAAGGGCACAGGTCCTCTCTGCAAGCAGTCACCAAGCTAGAAGGCTGCCTGCAGAGAGGCACCAACGGTTCATTCTGCTGCATAGCGCTGCCATTGGCTGGCGCGTTGTTCCAGCCAATTGCAGCGCTGGGAGGGGACATCAGTGTCTGATGTCCCCTCCCTGACCTCGGAGGTGACATGGACTGATGTAATCAGCCGTAATCACCTCCGTCCCAGCCACCAGCAGCACCACAGATTGGATAATTATAGTATAGCGCTGCCATAGGCTGGAGCGTTGCTCCAGCCAATCGCAGCGCTGGGAAGGGACACCTGTGTCTGGTGTCCCCTCCCTGACCTAGGAGGAGACATGGCCTGATGTCATCAGCCCCCTCCCACCTCTAGCCAAGCCCCCCTGCAGCTCCATTCATTGCCGGCGCTGCGATGGGCTGGTCTTCACTAGCCAGCCAATCGCAGCGATCGGGGCTGCAGGGGGGCGGAAAAACTCCTCCTCACCTTCATCTAAGATGGCTGACTGCTGATTAGTGCAGTCAGCTTACTCCGGTCACCGCGCGATTTGCCGCGGTGACCGGAGTTATCCATGACGTACTATTACGTCACGATGCGGTAAGTCACCGACTTTCATGACGTACTAGTATGTCATGTGTCGGGAAGGGGTTAAATAAAATATAAAACAAAACCAAAAACCAGTGTTGGCTACCTCCTCCTCCACCGCCGCTTCCACCTACACCACCACATCCACCGCCTCCTCAACCTCCTACTCCATATGGACCTTCTTCTCCTAGATCAAGGTCATTATTATTTTTTTTTACGTATTTTATGTTATTTTAAGTAATTTTCCTATCCACATTTGTAGAGCACTTGCCATGCTCTTAACCACATTTTGCTGCCATTTGCAGCCCTCTAGCCCTTTCCATGACTCTATTAGAGACATTTTAGTGCTCCAAAGTTTGGGTCCCCATTGACTTCAATGGGGTTCGGGTTCGTGGTCAAGTTCGGGTCCCGAACTCGAACTTTTTTGTGAAGTTCGGCCGAACCCGTCGAACATCCAGGTGTCCGCTCAAGTCTAATCAAGAGATACAAGAAGGTTCTTTATAAACAAAGAAATATATAGGAAAAATGGACTAGCATATAGGGGGCTTGGAAATATTAGTCTTCCCACCTTAACTCCTCATTTAGAGAGACGCATCGCTAAGGGGAGGGTGGGTAGGGAGGGTATTATAGGTGGAGTTAAAAACGAAGAAAAGTAATAAAGATGTTGATATGAATATGTATGTAAAATAATTGTTTGATTCTTAATAAAATTTAGAAGAAAAAAAATGAAAAAAAATTGATTTCTAAGTTCATTTGTATGTTTAGAGAGTTGTGGTTGTGAGAATCCACATACATTGTGGCAACTTCAGTAAGAGGTCCTTAACAACATTCTGCAGTCGTTAACGGTGGGATTTTCTGGACTTTAATAACTTGTGAATGGCTGGATACCATGATTTGGAAGGCCATACTGGGTATACCATTACCATTTGTTGAACTCTCTCTCCATTTTGAGATCATTTGAGAAGAGAGACAGGGAAGGAAAAGAATACAGGTTCCTCAGTTTGGTACAGGGAAAGAGAATGCTCCCGTGCTGCCTAAGACCATAACGTCACCACTAAATTTATTGTCTGAGCTGAGGTTGCTGATGAAAATAAGTCTATTTCCATGATGTTAAATGATTTATTTTGAAGAATATGTGTTGTTTGAGTGCTATAGTTGATGGTAACAATCTGGACAAGACTTCAGTTACGTCATTAGAGTGTCCAAGTACGTATTGTGCTGTTTAAGTCTAGATTGTGATCTAGAACCCATCTCCATATCTCTAAGGCTTCCTTGTAAAGATTTATGGATTTTATACCCCCGATCTAGTACAATATGTTACTACAATTCTGTTGTACATCTATAGTATGATGGAATGGTGTATGGTTGTGTGGTGATAGAGGGATCCAGATATAAAAATTATTGTAAGGAGTAGGCAACGCCTCCCTTTACATTCCTGTAGGGGGTCATCAGGAAATTGTAGCAATAAAAAACAGTAAGATGGAACTTCGCAGAAACCAGAGATCCCAATCATAAAATGTGAATATGTCATGTACCAGAGTTATACAGACCAGAACCGTTAGAGGGTTTAGGAAAAGGCTAGTATCCTTTCCACCGAGGTCACATATGAAACCCCTATCTTGCAATACACATTAAAGAAATACGTGGACAAATCCATATTTGAGCCACGAGCTTCCTCCTGAGAACTCAGACCATGTATATGCTTCCATGGTATCAAAATCAAATAGATCCTATAAAAAGGATGTTCTCTCGGTACCTATGGAATGGAAAAAGGCCCCGTATCCCATATAAAATTTTGATTAGGCGCAGGGAGAAGGGGGGTCTAGTACTTCCAGACGTAGCCACATACTACCAAGCCATACAATTAAACAGATGGCTGGAACTGGTGGAACCAAAGAGACAAATTGATGTTAAGGAAATCTGTGAATATAGCGTAGGTCCGTTATTTCAGAGCCATTTATGGCTACTGCATAAAAATCTACACAAGGCGACAAACCCGGATCCTATGCTCAAAGGACCATGCGAAATGTGGAGGGCCCTGGGTAGTGGTATTGCCCCACTCCCATCCCCCTTGATGCCAGGCAGCATTCTCCCGGAGTTGTTGGCACTCACAAGGGAAGGCTTTGCTGAAATATTGACACCTTTATCAAGAATTAGGGCGTGGGACCTAATAACAAAGACGGAAAAGTTTCTGAAAGAGGGGATCCCTGAACCAATAAGATTGTCGCCCGCATTCTTCTTGGCAGAAGCCCATGTGCGATCTGTGTGCAGGGGAGTGAGGGAAAAATATGTATTCCAGAGACCTCTGACCGAGTTTGAGAAACGGGTAACTACACCAATAAACAAAAAAAGATCTCCGAGCTTTACCCATTGATTGGAGGCCAGGGGGAGTCTCTGAAACCACCTTACTTGATGGAATGAGAAAAAGAGTTGAATATAGTATTGTCAGAATAGGAGACAAAGAAATTCCTGGCGTCCTCACATGCCTTTTCACCGTGCGTACATCTTCAGGAGAATCATTTAAAACTTTTTTCCAGTTGGTATAGAACGCCAGAGTTCCTTTTTAAAAGAGGATTGTCTCCTACTCAGCGGTGCGGGGGAGGGGTGGGTTCATTGTCCCATATCTGGTGGACATGCCCTCTAATTATGTCTTACTGGGATGGGATTAATGAGGAGATTAAAAAGATCACTACACCAGAGTTTAAGATCACTTTGGAGATGCTTGTTTTATCTAAATCATACAATTAGTACTCCCCCTCTCAGAGGAATGTAGTAACCCATCTCATTGCAGTGGCAAAAGCTCTTATTCCCCTCCATTGGCTCTGTACACGAATGGAGAGCTAAAGTGAGTCAGATACGCCAATTTTAAGAGATGTCTAGCTGGTTGACTAGGAGCCATGATACGTACCTGAAAGTATGGCAAGCATGAAATTCCAGGGAGAACAATGTGGGATATATTAAGTGGTGGAGCTGGTTGTGATGTTAGAAGAACCCCGCCACCACTCATTTATATCATGACTTTCTTAATTCTCTTCTCATACATTCCCTCCTTTTTTCTAAGCGAGTAAGAGGGGACATCTCAAATGCTCAGCAGTCAGGAGGGACAGGGGTACTTATGAAAGAATGGTATTTCTTTTTCTTTTCTACGTTTAATGTCTTTTATGTACTCAGATTTACTCAATAGAGACATGACTAGTTTATTCAGATCTTAAAGTGGTCTGTGAGATAATGTTTATTGTCAACATAACAATAGGAATTGGTTATCTTGTGTATCACATGTTACATCCTTATGGTCCATTCACACGTCCGTTGTGTATTGTTGATCCGCAATACACGGGACCGGCACCCCTACTGAAATGCCTATTCTTGTCCGCTATTGCGGACAAGAATAGGACATGTTCTATTTTTTTGGGGAGCCGCAGACCAGAAGATCAGGGCCGCGCACCGGAAATGCGGATCCGGAAAGCACACTGTGTGCTGTCCGTATCTCTTCCGGCCCCATTGAAAATAAATGGGTCCGGATCCGTTCCGCAACGTTGCGGAACAGATCCGGACCCATTTTACGGACGTGTGAATGGACCCTTACAGTGTCAATATGTTTCTGGAATAGACAAAATGTAAAATAAAGAATTTGAAATAATAAAAATAAAAAAACAAATAGATCCCAGTTAGAGGGAGCAATTAAATAACTCCAGCCATCCTGCCATTACCTCCGTCATGTTTAGTACGCATGTGTGCGGGACATTCGGATGGAGTAGATGAAGGTAATATGAAATTGCTAGGGTGAATACCCGAAAAGATATTGCAAAAAAATGAGTTTGAGGCAGACTGGGATTCCAGCTTGTGGTTGTAAAAACTGTCATAAAGGGTCATTATCATACTCCCTGGCCTCCTCTGAGATCTCAGGTTGGGGGGGGGGGGGGTGTTATGGTGGACGATAATGACCCTTTATGACAGTTTTTATGACCCTTTTTACACATGCATGGAGAAAAGCAAACTGTCGTTTCTTTGGGGATCACTAGTTTGATTGACTAACCAATATTTCTGCTTCCCCAGGCAACCGGACTTAACCGTCGCGTAACGTATTAAGTTCTGTTTTTATCCCTTTTATTTTCCAAACTGTTATTTTGCACTTTATGTATATGTCTGTATATTTTATGTTGTATTTTCTATGATAACCCCATTGTTTGTACACACTGTCCTTTTTTTATATTAAAACTTCACTTTAATAAGAGCCTTCTTGTGTTCTAACTATTCCATGACCTTAGAAGAAGTGTTACCTAGATTGATTTATTAACTATGTGAATACTAGCAGCTTTAGAGAGTACTTAGGTGTAGGGATGAGCGAACCCAAACTGTATAGTTCGGGTTCGTACCGAATTTTGGGGTGTCCGTGACACGGACCCGAACCCGAACATTTTCGTAAAAGATGGGTTCGGGTTCGGTGTTCGGCGCTTTCTTGGCGCTTTTTGAAAGGCTGCAAAGCAGCCAATCAACAAGCGTCATACTACTTGCCCCAAGAGGCCATCACAGCCTTGCCTACTATTGGCATGGCTGTGATTGGCCAGTGCAGCATGTGACCCAGCCTCTATATAAGCTTGGGTCACGTAGCGCTGCACGTCACTCTGCTGATTCAAGCATAGGGAGAGGTTGCAGCTGCGACGTTAGGGCGAGATTAGGCAGATTAACTCCTCCAAAAGACTTCATTCTGTGATCGATCTGCAGCTGTGGATCATTGAAGTGCTAATATTGACTTGCTCACATTTTTTGAGGCTGCCCAGAGCGTTTTTAGATCACTTTTTTTCTGGGGTGATCGGCGGCCATTTTGTGACTTGTGGTGCGCCAGCACAAGCTATCACCAAGTGTATTTAACCATCAATAGTGTGGTTATTTTGTGCTATATCCTACATCAGCTGCAGGCTGAGCCTGTGTCACCGAAGTGCATTTAACCATCAACAGTCTGGTTATTTTTTGGCCATATACTACATCAGCTGCAGGCTGAGCCTGTGTCACCGAAGTGCATTTAACCATCAACAGTCTGATTATTTTTTGGCCATATACTACATCTGGTGCAGGCTGAGCCTGTGTCACCCAAGTGCATTTAACCATCAACAGTGTGGTTATTTTTTGGCCATATACTACATCAGGGGCAAGTTGAGCCTGTCACCCAGCGCCTAAAAAATAGACCTGACATTTCTATTCAACCAAATCTGTACTGTTTTAGCTGGTCAAGTTATTTGTAGTGACCGTAAAAGCACATTTTTTTCTTTTCTGGGTTGAAAAACTATTCCCAAATTTGCCATTCTCAAAATAACTAGTTTCTGATATTTGAGGCCTACTTGAAATCTATCCCAAAAAGGATATCTTACATTGAAGGTGCTGAATAGTGTCATTCAGAAAAACCTAAGACACACGCTACCGTGCTGATAGAAGTCTGATTCTGTGATTAAACCTATACCTGTCACACAGCGCAAAAAAAAAAACAGGCCTCACATCTCTATTCAACCAAATCTGTACTGTTTTAGCTGGTCAAGTTATTTGTAGTGACCGTAAAAGCACTTTTTTTTTTCTGGGTTGAAAAACTATTCCCAAATTTGCCATTCTCAAAATAACTAGTTTCTGGTATTTGAGGCCTACTTGAAATCTATAATTGGCTCACCCAAACTACTGTTATGTTGGGTGAGACATGGACTGACAAGGGACACTTCCCCTGCATCAGTGAGGACAAGAGCTATCCTTTTCCTTGTCCAGAGAATACGAGGCCAAACTCACCTTGATTCTGATTGCCCTTGAATATACACACGGAGTCCCCTGATGATGTCCAGAAGTGACAGAAACATGGCATGTAGGGCGTTATAATTAGGGCTTATTAGGTATACAGACCCATACTGAGGGAAAGGCTCGGTGTGGGGTCGCCCCTGTCGGGGCGGGTGCTCTATTGTGGTAGGCAGGCTTGAGTCCCTATCCCCTTAGGTAGGCAGGAAAGCCACAATAGGGCCTTCTAGGATAGATATTGTGCCAACACCACAACCAGCACCTGGTCACATTGGTCCACGGCTATACCATCGCCAGGACCATCCTTCACAGTTGGACCCCGCCCAGACGAGGTGAGATCCACCCATCTTTTCTTTTTATTAGTTCTTAACGGAATATGAATATGAATTGATGCAGCGGAGGAATTTATTGTTGTCTTTGTCGTCTCTCACCTAGTGTGACTTTATATTTTAAATGACCTAGTAAAGGTTACGTTTTAAATAATCCCAGTTTACAAATATTTTTTCTGCATGATTTGGGTGTAACTTTATACCACGTATAACTAACACTAAGAGTGGTATACACAATTTGTTTTTTTTCTACTTGAAATCTATCCCAAAAAGGATATCTTACATTGAAGGTGCTGATAGTGTCATTCAGAAAAACCTAAGACACACGCTACCGTGCAGATAGAAGTCTGATTCTGTGATTAAACCTATACCTGTCACACAGCGCAAAAAAAAAAACAGGCCTCACATCTCTATTCAACCAAATCTGTACTGTTTTAGCTGGTCAAGTTATTTGTAGTGACCGTAAAAGCACATTTTTTTTTCTGGGTTGAAAAACTATTCCCAAATTTGCCATTCTCAAAATTGTGGTGAACGGGAACAATGAGGAAAACATCTAATAAGGGACGCGGACGCGGACGTGGACATGGTCGTGGTGGTGTTAGTGGACCCTCTGGTGCTGGGAGAGGACGTGGCCGTTCTGCCACAGCCACACGTCCTAGTGAACCAACTACCTCAGGTCCCAGTAGCCAGCAGAATGTACAGCGATATTTGGTGGGGCCCAATGCCGTTCTAAGGATGGTAAGGCCTGAGCAGGTACAGGCATTAGTCAATTGGGTGGCCGACAGTGGATCCAGCACGTTTACATTATCTCCCACCCAGTCTTCTGCAGAAAGCGCACAGATGGCGCATGCAAACCAAGCCCATCGGTCTGTCACATCACCCCCATGCATATCAGGGAAACTGTCTGAGCCTCAAGTTATGCAGCAGTCTCTTATGCTGTTTGAAGACTCTGCTGCCAGGGTTTCCCAAGGGCATCCACCTAGCCCTTCCCCAGGGGTGGAAGAGATAGAATGCACTAACGCACAACCACTTATTTTTCCTGATGATGAGGACATGGGAATACCACCTCAGCACGTCTCTGATGATGACGAAACACAGGTGCCAACTGCTGCGTCTTTCTGCAGTGTGCAGACTGAACAGGAGGTCAGGGATCAAGACTGGGTGGAAGACGATGCAGGGGACGATGAGGTCCTAGACCCCACATGGAATGAAGGTCGTGCCACTGACTTTCACAGTTCGGAGGAAGAGGCAGTGGTGAGACCGGGCCAACAGCGTAGCAAAAGAGGGAGCAGTGGGCAAAATCAGAACACCCGCCGCCAAGAGACTCCGCCTGCTACTGACCGCCGCCATCTGGGACCGAGCACCCCAAAGGCAGCTTCAAGGAGTTCCCTGACATGGCACTTCTTCAAACAATGTGCTGACGACAAGACCCGAGTGGTTTGCACGCTGTGCCATCAGAGCCTGCTGCCTCTTCTGCTGCTGCCGCCGCCTTGGCCTCTTCTGCTGCTGCTGCCGCCGCCTCGGCCTCTGCCTCTGGAGGAACGTTGGCACCTGCCGCCCAGCAAACATGGGATGTACCACCAACACCACCACCTGCGTCACCAAGCATCTCAACCATGTCACACGGCAGCGTTCAGCTCTCCATCTCACAAACATTTGAGAGAAAGCGTAAATTCCCACCTAGCCACCCTCGATCCCTGGCCCTGAATGCCAGCATTTCTAAACTACTGGCCTATGAAATGCTGTCATTTAGGCTGGTGGACACACACAGCTTCAAACAGCTCATGTCACTTGCTGTCCCACAGTATGTTGTTCCCAGCCGCCACTACTTCTCCAAGAGAGCCGTGCCTTCCCTGCACAAACAAGTGTCTGATAAAATCAAGTGTGCACTGCGCAACGCCATCTGTGGCAAGGTCCACCTAACCACAGATACGTGGACCAGTAAGCACGGCCAGGGACGCTATATCTCCCTAACTGCACACTGGGTAAATGTAGTGTCGGCTGGGCCCCAGGCGGAGAGCTGTTTGGCGCACGTCCTTCCGCCGCCAAGGATCGCAGGGCAACATTCTTTGCCTCCTGTCTCCTCCTCCTCCTACTCAGCTTCCTCCTCCTCTTCTTCCACCTGCTCATCCAGGCAGCCACACACCTTCACCACCAACTTCAGCACAGCCTGGGGTAAACGTCAGCAGGCCATTCTGAAACTCATATGTTTGGGGGACAGGCCCCACACCGCACAGGAGTTGTGGCGGGGTATAGAACAACAGACCGACGAGTGGTTGCTGCCGGTGAGCCTCAAGCCCGGCCTGGTGGTGTGCGATAATGGGCGAAATCTCGTTGCAGCTCTGGGACTAGCTGGTTTGACGCACATCCCTTGCCTGGCGCATGTGCTGAATTTGGTGGTGCAGAAGTTCATTCGCAACTACCCCGACATGTCAGAGCTGCTGCATAAAGTGCGGGCCGTCTGTTCGCGCTTCCGGCGTTCACACCCTGCCGCTGCTCGCCTGTCTGCGCTACAGCGTAACTTCGGCCTTCCCGCTTACCGCCTCATATGCGACGTACCCACCAGGTGGAACTCCACCTTGCATATGCTGGACAGACTGTGCGAGCAGCAGCAGGCCATAGTGGAGTTTCAGCTGCAGCACGCACGGGTCAGTCGCACTGTGGATCAGACACACTTCACCACCAATGACTGGGCCTCCATGCGAGACCTGTGTGCCCTGTTGCGTTGTTTCGAGTACTCCACCAACATGGCCAGTGGCGATGACGCCGTTATCAGCGTTACAATACCACTTCTATGTCTCCTTGAGAAAACACTTAGGGCGATGATGGAAGAGGAGGTGGCCCAGGAGGAAGAGGAGGAAGAGGGGTCATTTTTAGCACTTTCAGGCCAGTCTCTTCGAAGTGACTCAGAGGGAGGTTTTTTGCAACACCAGAGGCCAGGAACAAATGTGGCCAGACAGGGCCCACTACTGGAGGACGAGGATGAGGAGGAGGTGGAGGAGGATGAGGATGAAGCATGTTCACAGCGGGGTGGCACCCAAAGCAGCTCGGGCCCATCACTGGTGCGTGGCTGGGGGGGAAACACAGGACGATGACGATACGCCTCCCACAGAGGACAGCTTGTCCTTACCTCTAGGCAGCCTGGCACACATGAGCGACTACATGCTGCAGTGCCTGCTCACAGGGGAACCAGTGGAAGCCCAAGGCGAAGGCAGAGGAGGAGCAAGAGGTCGCCAACGCAGCTGTGTCACGGCCAGCTCCTCTGAGGGCAGGGTTAGCATGGCAGAGATGTGGAAAAGTTTTGTCAACACGCCACAGCTAACTGCACCACCACCTGATACGGAACGTGTTAGCAGGAGGCAACATTTCACTAACATGGTGGAACAGTACCTGTGCACACCCCTCCACGTACTGACTGATGGTTCGGCCCCATTCAACTTCTGGGTCTCCAAATTGTCCACGTGGCCAGAGCTAGCCTTTTATGTCTTGGAGGTGCTGGCCTGCCCGGCGGCCAGCGTTTTGTCTGAACGTGTATTCAGCACGGCAGGGGGCGTCATTACAGACAAACGCAGCCGCCTGTCTACAGCCAATGTGGACAAGCTGACCTTCATAAAAATGAACCAGGCATGGATCCCACAGGACCTGTCCATCCCTTGTGCAGATTAGATATTAACTACCTCCCCTTAACAATATATTATTCTACTCCAGGGCACTTCCTCATTCAATACTATTTTTAATTTCATTTTACCATTATATTGCGGGGCAACCCGAAGTTGAATGAACCTCTCCTTTGTCTGGGTGCCGGGGCCTAAATGTGTGACAGTGGCCTGTTCCAGTGGTGGGTGACGTGAAGCCTGATTCTCTGCTATGACATGAAGACAGATTCTGCGCTGACATAAGGCCAGATTCTCTGTTACGGGACCTCTCTCCTCTGCCTGGGTGCCTGGGCCTAAATGTGCGACAGTGGCCTGTTCTAGTGGTGGGTGACGTGAAGCCTGATTCTCTGCTATGACATGAAGACAGATTCTGCGCTGACATAAGGCCAGATTCTTTGTTACGGGACCTCTCTCCTCTGCCTGGGTGCCTGGGCCTAAATGTGTGACAGTGGCCTGTTCTAGTGGTGGGTGACGTGAAGCCTGATTCTCTGCTATGACATGAAGACAGATTCTGCGCTGACATAAGGCCAGATTCTCTGTTACGGGACCTCTCTCCTCTGCCTGGGTGCCTGGGCCTAAATGTGTGACAGTGGCCTGTTCCAGTGGTGGGTGACGTGAAGCCTGATTCTCTGCTATGACATGAAGACAGATTCTGCGCTGACATAAGGCCAGATTCTCTGTTACGGGACCTCTCTCCTCTGCCTGGGCCTAAATATGTGACAGTAGCCTGTTCCAGTGGTGGGTGACGTGAAGCCTGATTCTCTGCTATGACATGAAGACAGATTCTGCGCTGACATAAGGCCAGATTCTCTGTTACAGGACCTCTCTCCTCTGCCTGGGTGCCTGGGCCTAAATGTGTGACAGTGGCCTGTTCCAGTGGTGGGTGACGTGAAGCCTGATTCTCTGCTATGACATGAAGACAGATTCTGCGCTGACATAAGGCCAGATTCTCTGTTACGGGACCTCTCTCCTCTGCCTGGGTGCCTGGGCCTAAATATGTGACAGTGGCCTGTTCCAGTGGTGGGTGACGTGAAGCCTGATTCTCTGCTATGACATGAAGACAGATTCTGCGCTGACATAAGGCCAGATTCTCTGTTACGGGACCTCTCTCCTCTGCCTGGGTGCCTGGGCCTAAATGTGTGACAGTGGCCTGTTCTAGTGGTGGGTGACGTGAAGCCTGATTCTGTGCTATGACATGAAGACAGATTCTGCGCTGACATAAGGCCAGATTCTCTGTTACGGGACCTCTCTCCTCTGCCTGGGTGCCTGGGCCTAAATGTGTGACAGTGGCCTGTTCCAGTGGTGGGTGACGTGAAGCCTGATTCTCTGCTATGACATGAAGACAGATTCTGCGCTGACATAAGGCCAGATTCTCTGTTACGGGACCTCTCTCCTCTGCCTGGGTGCCTGGGCCTAAATATGTGACAGTGGCCTGTTCCAGTGGTGGGTGACGTGAAGCCTGATTCTCTGCTATGACATGAAGACAGATTCTGCACTAACATAAGGCCAGATTCTCTGTTACGGGACCTCTCTCCTCTGCCTGGGTGCCTGGGCCTAAATGTGTGACAGTGGCCTGTTCTAGTGGTGGGTGACGTGAAGCCTGATTCTCTGCTATGACATGAAGACAGATTCTGCGCTGACATAAGGCCAGATTCTCTGTTACGGGACCTCTCTCCTCTGCCTGGGTGCCTGGGCCTAAATGTGTGACAGTGGCCTGTTCCAGTGGTGGGTGACGTGAAGCCTGATTCTCTGCTATGACATGAAGACAGATTCTGCGCTGACATAAGGCCAGATTCTCTGTTACGGGACCTCTCTCCTCTGCCTGGGCCTAAATATGTGACAGTAGCCTGTTCCAGTGGTGCGTGACGTGAAGCCTGATTCTCTGCTATGACATGAAGACAGATTCTGCGCTGACATAAGGCCAGATTCTCTGTTACAGGACCTCTCTCCTCTGCCTGGGTGCCTGGGCCTAAATGTGTGACAGTGGCCTGTTCCAGTGGTGGGTGACGTGAAGCCTGATTCTCTGCTATGACATGAAGACAGATTCTGCGCTGACATAAGGCCAGATTCTCTGTTACGGGACCTCTCTCCTCTGCCTGGGTGCCTGGGCCTAAATATGTGACAGTGGCCTGTTCCAGTGGTGGGTGACGTGAAGCCTGATTCTCTGCTATGACATGAAGAGACTGATTCTCTGCTGACATGAAGCCAGATTCTTTGCTATGGCATGAAGAGACTGATTCTCTGCTGACGTGAAGCCAGATTCTCTGCTATGGGACCTCTGTCCAATTGATATTGGGTCATTTTTATTTTTTTTATTTTTATTTTAATTCATTTCCCTATCCACATTTGTTTGCAGGGGATTTACCAACATGTTGCTGCCTTTTGCAGCCCTCTAGCTCTTTCCTGGGCTGTTTTACAGCCTTTTTAGTGCCCAAAAGTTCGGGTCCCCATTGACTTCAATAGGGTTCGGGTTCGGGTTTGGGACGAAGTTCGGTTCGGGTTCGGATCCCGAACCCGAACATTTCCGGGAAGTTCGGCCGAACTTCTCGAACCCGAATATCCAGTTGTTCGCTCAACTCTACTTAGGTGTTATTTTATGCAAAGGTGTCTCGTCAGCCTGATATGACGAGTGGTGGCAGCTAAGATTGATTAGTTTCAGGTGACGGAGTGCTGACAGAGGGAGGTCCACTGTGACCCCTGCAGGCTCCCCTCCTGAATCTAAGTCCCCGATCTTGACAGGGTGAATGGTTAGATTATTTTCTATAAACCAAGCATTGCTGCTCAGAGTTCTAACAGATTGATAGAGCAGAGATGCCCAACCTGCGGCCCTCCAGGCTTATGATATGGTGGTCTACAAAACTACAACTCCCAGCATGCCCGGACAGCCTACAGCAGGACTTGGTGGGAGTTGTGGTTTTACAACAGCTGGGGGGCCGCAGGTTGGACATCCCTGATATAGAGATTCATCTTCAAAACATTTATTTTCCCTGTCACAGCTGTTGGTTGTGAAAAGGCTCCTCATCCTTATTATAGTGATGCATCTGAAGTTATGGTGATTTCTGCTGTGTCTTGCCTTACAGGACAAGGAATTGGAAAGGGAATATATTTATCATTTTCCTTTTTAGCTCTGGAATTAAGTGTACCTCTGAGATCCACTTGAGTCTCAATAGATTTCCTAACCAGAGTTCTGTCTGGCGACACCCTTATGCCATCCGCACACGTTGCAGATTGCTCATAGTATTTCCGTGCTTGTGAGGAGAAAAACGCAGCATAATATAGTACCAGCAAAGTGTAGGACAGGGGTACTCAACTGGCGGACCGCGGTCCAAATACGGACCGCGGCCGCCAGTTGTCCGGACCCCGGCCATCCTTCAGAGCGCTCCTCCTCTCCTGCACACTGTACCGTGCAGGAGGAGGAGCTTACCGGCGCACTTCCGCCTGTCCCACAGCGCAGTGAGACAGGGCTTCCTCCACATGTAGCGCTCCTCCTCCTGCACACTCTGGTACGTGCAGGAGGAGGAGCTTACCACCCGCCGCCGCAGCAGCTCTGCTCAATACAGTGGCGGGCACAGGAGATGATCGTTCTCAGCAGCGCAGGAGGAGTCTCTCCCTCCCCCCTGTGCTGCTGCCCCCGCCGCTGCCAATAAGAAGAGGCAGGAGGAGGAGGGGAGGGGCTGGGGCCACTGCGCCACCAATGAAGAAAACTGAGCTGTAATACAAATACAGGAGGCGGGTGCTGGAATCAAATAGCCGGCACCCGACCTCTGTGACAGGGAGCTGCGATCAGCTGCAGTTGAGTTAACCCTTCAGGTGCGGTACCTGAGGGGTTAATTGTAGCTGATCGCAGCCCCCTGTCACAAAGGTCGGGTGCCGGCTATTTGATTCCGGCACCCGCCTCCTGTATTTGTATAAGAAACGTTGGTGGCACAGTGCGCCCCCCCCCCCCCCCACAGTATAAGAAACGTTGGTGGCACAGTGGGAAGTGCCAATGAGGGTTAAAAATAATAAAAGAAAATTAACTCACCTCCTCCAGTTGATCGCGTAGCTGCCGGTCTCCTGTTCTTACTTCTTTCTTCAGGACCTGTGGTGACGTCACTGAGCTCATCACATGGCCCATTTCCATGGTGATGGATCATGTGATGAGCACAGTGATGTCACCACAGGTCCTGAAGAAAGACGTAAGAACAGGAGACCGGCAGCTACGCGATCAACTGGAGGAGGTGAGTAAATTATTTTTTTATTTTTTAACCCTCATTGGCACTGCCCACTGCGCCACCAATGTTTATTATATTGGGGGGGCACACTGCACCACCAATGTTTATTATATTGAGGGGGGGCGCACTGCGCCACCAATGTTTATTATACTGGGGTGATGGGGGGGCGCACTGCGCCACCAATGTTTATTATATTGAGGGGGGCGCACTGCGCCACCAATGTTTATTATATTGGGGTGATGGGGGGGCGCACTGCGCCACCAATGTTTATTATACTGGGGTGATGGGGGGGCACACTGCGCCACCAATGTTTATTATATAGGGGTGATGGGGGGGCGCACTGCGCCACCAATGTTTATTATACTGGGGTGATGGGGGGGGGGCGCACTGCGCCACCAAAGTTTATTATATTGGGGTGTTGGAGGGGCGCACTGCGCCACCAATGTTTATTATATTGACCTTCTACTAAGCCTTCTGTATTCAGAATGCTATTATTTTCCCTTATAACCATGTTATAAGGGAAAATAATACAGTGAATAGACTTTCATCCTAGGAACCATGCGTGAAAATCGCACCGCATCCGCACTTGCTTACGATTTTCACACAGCCCCATTAACTTCTATGGGGCCTGCGTTGCGTGAAAAACGCACAACAGAGCATGCTGCGATTTTCACGCAACGCACAAGTGATGTGTGAAAATCACCGCTCATGTGCACAGCCCCATAGAAGTGAATGGGTCGGGATTTAGTGCGGGTGCATTCCGGTATTTTGAATGCCGGATCTGGCACTAATACATTCCTATGGGGAAAAATGCTGGATCCGGCATTCAGGCAAATCTTCATTTTTTTTTCGCCGGAGATAAAACCGTAGCATGCTGCGGTTTTATCTTTTGCCTGATCAGTCAAAATGACTGAACTGAAGACGTCCTGATGCATCCTGAACGGATTAGGCTACTTTCACACTTGCGGCAGAGAGATCCGGCAAGCAGTTCCGTCGCCGGAACTGCCTGCCGGATCAGGCAAAATGTATGCTAACTGATGGCATTAGTAAGACTGATCAGGATCCTGATCAGTCTTAAAAATGCCTGATCAGTCGAAAAAATGCATTGAAATGCCGGATCCGTCTTTCCGGTGTCATCCGGCAAAAACGGATCCGGCATTTATTTTTTCACCTTTTTTTCAGTCTGCGCATGCGCATACCAGAAGGACGGATCCGGCATTCCGGTATTCTGAATGCCGGATCCGGCACTAATACATTCCTATGGGAAAAAATGCCTGATCCGGCATTCAGGCAAGTCTTCAGTTTTTTTAGCCGGAGATAAAACCGTAGCATGCTACGGTTTTCTCTTTTGCCTGATCAGTCAAAACGACTGAACTGAAGACATCCTGATGCAAACTGAACGGATTACTCTCTATTCAGAATGCATGGGGACATACCTGATCAGTTCTTTTCCGGTATAGAGCCCCTGTGACGGAACTCTATGCCGGAAAAGAACAACGCAAGTGTGAAAGTAGCCTTACTCTCCATTCAGAATGCATGGGGATATACCTGATCAGTTCTTTTCTGGTATAGAGCCCCTAGGACGGAACTCAGTGCCGGAAAAGAAAAACGCTAGTGTGAAAGTACCCTAAAATATTAAGTTTAAATCCCCAATTTTACCAATTTTACATATAAAATATATAAACAATAAATAAATAAACATATTACATAGCGCTGTCCAAACTATTAAATTATTCAAAAATATCTCCTATGCGGTGAGCATTCGCCATTTTTTAGTCACCTTGTCACCCCAAAAAATAGCATAGGACTGTTCTATTATGGGCCGAATGTTTCATAAAATGCGAAATGCACGCAGCTTTTTTTGGTGTTTTTTTTTTTTGCGCGGTATTGAGTATCGCAATACTTTTTTATGGTGACGAAAGCGAATCAAAATTTTGGTTTCAAAACAACCCTACGCCGATCTGATCGGCGTAGCGTTGTCACGATACCAAAATTTTGATTCAGTTTCGATTTGGCGACTAAAAATTTGATTTGGCTCCTAAATTTTTCAGTTTAGGAGCCAATGGCTACTAGGTATTTTTTTTAGGCTGGAGCACTGCAGGTCCCTCCTCCCCTGCAGCAGCAGCAGCAGCACGTAAGGGAGCTTCAAGCTGCTGGAGAGGGGAGGGACATCACCACTGCCACCAATGAAATAAATGTCACATTTGGGAAGGAAGGGGGGCGTGGAGAGGGCTACAGAGAGGCGGGAACACGTCACTGACTGCAGGAAAGGACTCCAGTCAGTGTCGTGTTCCCATCTCTCCTGGGCCATCTTCTTTAGGTAACCTGATTGAATAAAGTGATAAAGCCCCATCAAACCATGATAGTTTTGTTCCGCATCCAATTCCCATTTATGGGGCATTGGATGCGGACCCCTTAGTTTCAATGGAGCGGAAAAAGATGCAGACAGCACACAGTGTGATGTCTGCATCTCTTGTGGCCCCATTGTAATTAAGGGGCCGCATCCAATCCCCCAATAATGGGAATTGGATGCGGAACAAAACTACCATATGTCTGTTCTGTGGCTTGGGTTGCCACCCGGCCAGTAGTTCACCAGCAAGGCTGGTATTTTAGTTCCCTTGCCGGTGCCAGAATTTTCCTGTAAGGACTGTTAGGCTCCTTTCACACTTGCGGCAGGACGGATCCGACAGGCTGTTCACCCTGTCAGATCCGTCCTGCCGCTATTTTGCCGGACTGCCACTCCCCATTGACTATAGCGGGAGTGGAGCTACGGCGCAGCATGGCAGTGCACGGTGTGAGGCCGCCAGACGAAAAAGTCGGACATGTAGTACTTTTAGTCTGGCGGCCTCTCACCGTGCTGCGCCGTAGCTCTGCCCCCATCCCCATTATAGTCGATGGGCACAGAGCAGCGGCACGGCGAAGTAGTGGCAAGATGGATCTGACAGGGTGAGCAGCCTGTCGGATCTGTCCTGCTGCAAGTGTGAAAGTACCCTTACTAATGAGCGCTTCCATCATGGAACGCCCATTAGTACAGCCGTTACCTCCACCGCTACTTGTGCTAGTAAAAAAATATATATATTACGGTACCTCCACCTCCATTTGCTCACGCTGTGGAGAACACTCCCTGCTGACTAGAAGCTCAGGACAGGACCTACAAGACGTCATCACGTTGGAGCACCGGTCCTGAGCTTGCAGTCAGCAGCGAATGTTCACCGCAGCCAGGTGAATGCTAATTTTCTATTTTTTTTTGCAAAAGCAGAGAAGGGGGGCATTAATGGGGGCAATACTCTTACTGGGGGCACTAATGGGGACATTATTCTTACTGGGGCACTAATGGGGACATTACTAATTCTGGGACTTACCTGGGGCGCTCCACTATAACGCCAGAGCGCCCCACGCGCATGGATCACATGATCGCATGGCATCTTTACCTGACTGCAGACCCAGGTATGTGGACCTTTAATAAAACTAGTTGAGTACCCCTGGTGTAGGAGATCTGACAAACCTTATATAAACTTTGCTTTTTAGTTTCATGTGGAAATTGACCCTGCTGTTTGGATTTTTAAATCCGCAGTATGTCAAGTCTTTGTGTGGTTCTTTTGTGCAAATGTCACCATTTTCAATGCAAGGGTAAGATCTGTGGAAAAACCACATCAAATCCGCAAGTAACACATGCATTTTTTGTGTGCATATTTGGTGGGAAACGCACAGAAATCCACACGGAAATAAGTGTGGAATTTCTGCAAACCAGCCCACACACGTATGTAGATAACCTAAAGGTATGGTTTTGAAAGCTGGCTGCATCACCACTTACTTCCCTATTAGGCTGGAAAATGTTTTCAGGGACACAATTTCATTTGATAGTGTGTGTTTTAGGGCTTGTTCACATCACCGTTATGGATTCCGTTATTGCTTTCCGTTATAACATGGTTAAAACGAAAAATACTTCCATCTTATGGATTTCGTTAAAAAAGGAAGCCTTTAAAAGCCATTCTGTTTTGATCCGTCATAATAGAAGTCTATGGGCAATCGTAACGGAACCGTCTGGTTTCCGTTATGCAAGACAAAAAACAAAGTCCTGTCGACTGGACTTTTTTTCCGTTCTGCATAACGGAAACCAGACGGATTCTTCTGATTCTTCTAACGTCTATTACGGCGGAAAGCAAAATGGAATGCTTTTTAAAGGCTTTATAATGGAAACCAGGACGGATCCGTTATGCTGCCCATAGACTTGTATTATGAAGGATCAAAACAGAATGCCTCTTATAAGCTTCCGTTTTGACTTCCGTCTTATGAATTCCGTTATTTTGCGTTATAACCATGTTGTAACATAAAACGTTAATGGAATCCATAACGGTGATGTGAACCTGGCCTTACCGGGGTCATTACTTTCAACCTATTTATTCTTGGACTAATCTTGAAATGGCAAAATTTGTCATATCTAAGGCTACTTTCACACTAGCGGCAGTCTTCACCGGCAGGCTGTTCCGGCAGGTGAACAGCCTGCTGGAGGTCCGCTCCGGCGGCAGCACGGCAAATATGCCAAGAGGCGCCCGGAACTACTACATAAAAATGCTCTTATTGTGTAAAATAAAAAAATAAAAAAACTAGACATATTTGGTATTGCTACGTCCATAACGACCAGATTTATAAAAATATCACATTATCTACCCCATCAAGTCAACGGTGTAAAAAAATAAATAAATATAAAAATTACACCAAACTGCTTTTTCTGTGACTTCACCTCTAAAAAAAATAAAAGAGATAAAAAGCGACCAGCAAATTGCCGTCCCCAATGCAAACACTTTCTATAGACACAGACTTGTATGAAAGACAGTAATTTTTTGAAAGGGAATTTTTAAAAGTAGTGTAAAGCCATTATTTTTTTTAATTTATGACACAATGATCTGAGATTTTTTTCCCATAAGGGAGCATTCACACAAACGTATATTTTTTCCGCATCTAGTCCAGATTTTTTACGGATCAGATGCGGACCCATTCATTTCAATGGAGCCGCAAAAGATGCGTACAGCACTTTGCATCCGTATGTCTGTTCTGCAGCCCCTCAAAAAATTAGAACATGCCATATTTTTGTCAGTTTTGTGGACAATAGGCATTTGTGGGACCTGTGGAAGAGGACTATGCGGGATGCACAGAGCCGGTATCCATGTTGTGTAGATCCGCGATTTACAGACTATAAAACAGATACGGTCGTGTGAATGCCCCCTTAGTCACATAATGACATGTAATTTTACCAGATTATCCCTGTGGTTCTCGGGTCTGCTCCTGGGATCTTGTGAGTGACCCTTTGAAAGAAAGGGTTTCTTGTATTATGCTGGGCATTTCAGTTCAGTAAAAGATTTACAAGCCCTGTATATAAAAGGGTTGGGACCCGTACCTATATCGAAAACAGGAGTGGGCAAAGTGGTGGCTGGAAGGGCTCCAGCACTCTCCCCATAGAAGTGAATGGGAGCGCGCCGTGCTTGACCGGCTACTGTTCCTATTCATTTCTATGGGCCCGACGGAAATAGCCGAGCCAGCACTTGGAGCTTTTCACAACTTTCGGGTTTCCGTTTAGGAGATAGCCCCTACACCTATCAGACAATGGGAGCATATCCTAACGATATACCCCCATTGTCTCAGATGAGACAACCCTTTTAAGTTTATTTCATGAATACATTCAGATACTGTTTTCCAGATTACTCATATGGGTTTGGGCTAAATCTGCCAATTTTGCTGACTTCAGCCAAGGGGTTCTTTTGATTTTTGTAATGTAAATAATTAATGACAACGTCTTCAAATTTTAAAAGATGACACCTCGCCTTGTCTGCCTTTACCAATAATAGTGGACCTGCTGCGTCTGATACTTTAAACTGTACATTTTTAACCCCTTCAACAACCGTGACATACACATATGTCACTGTGGTTGAGGTAGTATATGGAGTGGGCTGCTGTAGTGAGCCTGCTCCATGCGCGGCAGGTGCCGGCTGTATCATACAGCAGGCACCCAGCCACAACAACGTGGAACGGCGATCCCGCCAAACCCTGTGCTTAAGCCCTTCAGGTGCCACGATCAACACTGATCACAGTAAAAAACTACAGATCGTCCCACAAAAAACAATCCCTCAGGCCTCATGCACACGACCGTTTTTTTTTGCGGTCCGCAAAACTAATTTCCGTTGTTCCGTGATCTGTGACCGTTTTTTCTTCCGTGGGTCTTCCTTGATTTTTGGAGGATCCACGGACATGAAAAGTGAAAAAAAAAAATAAGTCAAGTTTGCATTGAAAATGATAGGAGAAACGGACACGGATCACGGACGCGGATGACTATCTTGTGTGCATCCGTGATTTTTCACGGACCTATTGACTTGAATGGGTCCGTGAACCGTTGTCCATGAAAAAAATAGGACAGGTCATATTTTTTTCACGGACTGGAAAAACGGATCACGGACGCAGAAGCCAAACGGTGCATTTTCCGATTTTTCCATGGACCCATTGAAAGTCAATGGGTCCGCGAAAAAAAAACGGAACAACGGCCGCAGATGCACACAACGGTCGTGTGCATGAGGCCTCATACAGCTCTGTGGATGGAAATATAAAAAAGTTATGGCTGTCAGAATTTTTTTTTTTTTAAGTACGGAAACAACAACAACAAAAAAACCACCTATACAAGTTTGGTATCACTGTATTCATATTCAGCCGCAGAATAAGACCATCAGGTCATTTTTAGAACACAGTGAACGCCATGATGTTAAAACTAGAGATGAGCGAATTTCCGCTTATAAAATTCGTTCACACTTCGTTTGGTGGTAAAAGGTGAATTGCGTTATGGATTCTGTTACCACGGACCATAACGCAATTCTATGATGGAATACATAATGGAATGCCTTTACAGGCATTCCATTATTCATTCCGTCATAATAGAGGTCTATGGCCTGCAAAACGGATCTGTCCCGTTTCGGTTATGCAGGAGAGGACTGGACGGAAACTGGACGAATCCGTTATGAAGCCCATAGACTTCTATTATGACGGAATGAATAACGGAATGTATCTAAAGGCATTCCGTTATCCATTCCGTCATGGAATTACGTTATGGTCCGTGGTAACGCAACTCACCTTTTACCACCAAACGAAGTGTGAACGAATTTCAAAATATGAAATTTGCTTATCTCTAGTCAAAACCCCAAAAACCTTTGCGGAATTGTGTGGTTTTTTTTCAATTAACCACACAATTTACTTCAATGGTAAATTAAATTGTACCCTTGAAAAATACAACTTATCCTGCAAAAAATAAGCTATATGAATGGAAAATTAAAAAAAGTTATGGCTATTGGAACATGGGGTGGGAAAAAATGAAAATGCAAAGCCAAAAATGGGCCCAGTACTTAAAGGCTTAAGGCCTCTTTCACATGGGCGAGTTTTCCACGCGGCTGAAATGCGTGAGGTCAACACATTGCACCTGCACTGAATCCTGACCCATTCATTTATATGGGGCTGTGCACATGAGCGGTGATTTTCACGCATCACTTGTGCGTTGCGTGAAAATCGCAGCATGCTCTATATTGTGTGTTTTTCACGCAACGCAGGCCCCATAGAAGTGAATAAGGCTGCATGAAAATCGCAAGCATCCGCAAGCAAGTGCGGATGCGGTGTGATTTTCACGCATAGTTTCTAGGTGACGATCAGGATGGGGACCCGATCATTATTATTTTCCCTTATAACATGGTTATAAGGGAAAATAATAGCATTCTTAATACAGAATGCTAAGTAAATTAGGGATAAAGGGGTTAAATTTTTTTTTAATAATAATTAAACTCACCTCATCCACTTGTTCGCGCTGCCCGGCTCATCTTGTTCGCTCTGCCCGGCTCATCTTCTTTCTTCTTCTTTGATGACCTGGGAGGAAAAGGACCTTTGGTGACGTCACTGCGCTCATCACATGGTCCATCACCATGGTGATGGACCATGTGATGAGCGCAGTGACGTCACCAAAGGTCCTTTTATCTCAGGTACTCAAAGAAGAAGAAAGAAGAGAAGCCGGGCTGCGCGAACAAGTGGATGAGGGGAGTTAAATTTTTATTTTTTAACCGCTCCATCCCTAATTTACTTAGCATTCTGTATTAAGAATGCTATTATTTTCCCTTATAACCATGTTATAAGGGAAAATAATAAAATTTACACAACACCGATCCCAAACCTGAACTTCTGTTTAAAAGAATTCCAGGTTCGGGTCTGGGTACCAAACATGCAGATTTTTCTCACGCGCGTGCAAAACGCATTAAAAAGCTTTGCACTCGTGATGAAAAATTTTGCATTTTCCTGCATCCTATACGGCCCTCACATGCGACGCCCGTGTGAAAGAGGCCTAATGGTCATCAGCAGCAGAAATGCATGCGGATAAAGCCTCATTCACGTACGTGTGCTGTACGTGTTCTCCGCAGACAGCACACGTCCCCATTCATTTGAATGTGTGTATTCACACATCAGTGTTTTCAGCACGGATGCATGTCCTATCTTGGTCTGTGTTCCCGTATCCCTCACGCCCATTAAAGGTCAATGAGTCCAGGAAAACCACAGATCCCTCACGGATGTCATCTGTGTCGGGTCCGTTTTTCAAGGATGGTTGCTAGGGAGACTCTGGGGATTTCCCCATTACCTCAGCAGTAGCAGGTGGAACTAGTTCCTGCTGATTGTCTCAGCAAGTCCAGCCTGCTCGGTACAGTTTGCCAGCTCTCATTTGGAGCCCATTTTATTATTTTTCTCTTGGATAATCCTATTTTATTTGGCCATGCGTCCTTTCAATGGGAGCGACTAATAACTTTAGTGCAGGCCCAGCCAGAATTGTGAGACAACCACACTGAGGAGTACCACAACAGGCCCTTAATAGATGCGTCGTGGGAAGCTGTGACAGGCAAGCTTTTGCCGTCTGATTAGGCATCAAGTTCACCAGCAGAGCGGATCACCCTAGGTAAATGTGTTTAAGCACCATTATTTTGAGCATGTTTGTGTTTCTTGGAATTTTGTAATACACTAAGACCCCTTTTTGACCAGCTTGTGTCACAATCCAGCCTCTGTGCAGCTCAATGTGTCTATAGGAATGTTCAAAGGTAATTAATATATTTTAAGCAAGATACAGATGTTTGCTCATGGCAGTACTGTATTTAAAGAAACAGTGTCAAGGCTTTAAACTACATTTGCACATTTATCTGTCCTAATGCTGAACACACACAGATTTTGTATTATCATGTACTAGTGAAGCATTTTATACATTAAACCAATGTCCCACTCTGAAAAGCTTATCTGAGCAAGAGGTTAAGTCCATCCGTTTTGAGACAAATACCCCAAGGAGTGGTGCTGGTGGGCGGAAGAAGAAACCCTACGTGTATTTGGAACAACTACGTTTCCTGCATGATGTGATGGAGCTGAACACGTAGGTTTTGTCATTTTGGATTTGTGTTTTAATAATGTTAATATAATGTTTTATTATCTTCTTCATATGTTTCAAACTTGGGCCCTCCAGCTGTTACAAAACGACAATTCCCAGCATGTTGTGATAGCACGATTATGTCTAGTCATGTTGGGTTTAGTAGTTTGTAAGCAATTTTTTTATTTTCCAAAGTTTCTTGAGGAATTGTAAGTATGTAAATATGTGCTATGTTTTATGGTAAAACCTTTGCAGTTTTTGTTTACCATCGAGATATGCACATGGGCATAGCAGCTTAGGGAAAGTATTTTAGGGATTGCTAGGAGGTGACCCCTTTGTTCCCTAGCATTTGGGGCCTAGTCCGTTGTTTTGTTTGCTTTGCCGTGTTCTGTTTCCTTCCCTTATCTTACCTATCGTGACAGGCAGCTTCCAGAAGGGTCATAATGCCACAATGCACTCTTGTCAAGACACTGGACGATCCTCGACCCAAATTAAGGCCCTTACCGAGCACCAAACATGAAACATTGAAAGGTGGAAGAAAGATGAGAAAAAATTTAACCTTGATGGTCCTGATGGTTTCCAACGTTACTGGGCATGACAAGCAGATCCCACCTGAGATGTTTTCTACGCGCCACAGTGGAGGGGGCGCCATAATGGTCTGGTGTGCTTTTTCCTTCAGTGGAACAATGGAGCTTCAGGAAGTGCAGGGGCGTCAAACAGCCGCTGGCTATGTCCAGATGTTGCAGAGAGAATTCCTCATGACTGAGGGCCCTCATCTGTGTGGTAACGACTGGGTTTTTCAACAGGACAACGCTACAGTACACAATGCCCGCAGGACAAGGGACTTCTTCCAGGAGAATAACACCACTCTTTTGGCCCATCCTGCGTGTTCCCCTCATCTAAATCCAATTGAGAACATTTGGGGATGGATGGCAAGGGAAATTTACAAAAATGGACAACAGTTCCAGACAGTAGATGGCCTTCGTGCGGTCGTCTTCATCACTTGGAGAAATGTTCAGACTCACCTCATGGAAACGCTTGCATCAAGCATGCCGAAACAAATTTTTTAAGTGATAAACAATAACGGCGGAGCTACTCATTACTGAGTTCATGTTTGGAAGTTGGATTTCTGTTTTGGGGGGGTTTAGTTTTTTTTTGGAGGTGTGGTCCTAAACTTTTGATCAGCTGAAAAACAGCCTGTTTCAGTTTATTCGTTGTTTTCATTAAATTGAATGTTAAAAAAATGTTTTGTCTCACTCCCATTTCTTCTTGTTGCATGTTGAAGCTCTACTTGGAACCTTGTTAAGATCCAGCCATGCTAAATATGATTTTTTGCCATTTTTCAAGTGGTCCTAAACTTTTGATCAGGACTGTACCTATTACAAAAAATATATAAACATAAACCCAAGCCCACAAGAATAAATACATACATTATAATACAAATAAATCTTACCGAAGCGTAACAAGCCGCTCCTCAGCAGATATGCAGTGCCTCATCCTGGTATCTTGAAACGTTAAATCAGCACGAACAAATGAAGATATGGAGAGTCTGCAGAAGCCCACAAACTTCTCCGGGTGGCTGCCCAGGTCTCTATAAAGCATATTGAAATGTCCTTTATAGGGCCTCTGAGACACAATAGGATGTATCCACAACCTCTTACGCCTCCGTGGATCTTCCTTCAACATCAAACGCCGGTCCCCCAAACGCCTTGAAATGAGCCACAGTAGAACAGGCCAATCAAAAGTCATCACAGACATTTTACAACTGACACACACTGCCAAACACCATCCAAAAAACCCACACAAGACACAGGTGAACAGGATTTAAATATTGCCTACATGGCCAGGTGAAATAATGTATTCCTAAATCACACATTTCGATCCGTGAAACACGGACTGCACACGGATTGTACAACACGGACTCACGAAGCTAACACGAATTTGTCACGGGCGGAAACACGGATTGAACACGATCCACGATCGAAAAACTGACACGGACATGTGAATGAGGCTTAACCTGCAGTGTTTACAATGGCAACAATGTGGGTGAGTTTTAAAAAGAAATCTCATCTACACGCTGCAGAAAGTTTCTGAAATTAAATCCACAGATAACCTGCTATTTCTGCCATAAAGGGTTATACAGCCAGGTCCATAAATATTGGGACATCTAAACAATTCTAAGATTTTTGGCTCTATACACCACCACAATGGATTTGAAATCAAACGAACAAGATGTGCTTTAACTGCAGACTGTCAGCTTTTATTTGAGGGTATTTACATCCAAAGCAGGTGAACGGTGTAGGAATTACAACAGTTTGCATATGTGCCTCCCACTTGTTAAGGGGCCAAAAGTAATGGGACAGAATAATAATCATAAATCAAACTTTCACTTTTTAATACTTGGTTGAAAATAATTTGCAGTCAATTACAGCCTGAAGTCAGGAACACATAGACATCACCAGATGCTGGGTTTCATCCCTGGTGATGCTCTGCCAGGCCTCTACTGCAACTGTCTTCAGTTCCTGCTTGTTCTTGGGGCATTTTCCCTTCAGTTTTGTCTTCAGCAAGTGAAATGCATGCTCAATCGGATTCAAGTCAGGTGATTGACTTAGCCATTGCATAACATTCCACTTCTTTCCCTTAAAAAACTCTTTGGTTGCTTTTGCAGTATGCTTTAGGGCATTGTCCATCTGCACTGTGAAGCGCCGTCCAATGAGTTCTGAAGCATTTAGCTGAATATGAGCAGATAATATTGCCCGAAACACTTCAGAATTCATCCTGCTGCTTTTGTCAGCAGTCACATCATCAATAAATACAAGAGAACCAGTTTTGTCCCATTACTTTCGGCCCCCTAAACAAGTGGGAAGCACATATGCAAACTGTTGTAATTCCTACACCGTTCACCTGATTTGGGTGTAAATACCCTCAAATTAAAGCTGACAGTCTGCAGTTAAAGCACATCTTGTTCGTTTCCTTTCAAATCAATTGTGGTGGTGTATAGAGCCAAAAATGTTAGAATTGTGTCGATGTCCCTGACTGTATATACAACCAATCTGCAGCATTTACACACGGAAATCCACAGCAAAATCTACACAACTTAGTACAGAAAATCAGCAGCAGACTCTCCAGATACATTACAGATTTGCTGTGCAGATTTTGGAGCGGAGCATTGCACAGTACCAGCCAGAGGTCGTAATAACGCCTGTACAAGCGTCATAGACGCCTGTTCAGGCCATTTTACTTCCTGGAAAAAGTCCTCTCTGCCATGCATTAGTGTAGTGAGCACTGTGAACAGCACAGGCAGTGCAGCGATGCAGTGAGGAGCTTTTTTATTGGACAGTTTGAGCAGGCTGCTAGAGCTTATGGTACACCGCTCTCAAGTGAGGAAGGAGGCGCGCGATCTGTGACTGGCAGGGTAAGTGGCCTTGCTGTGAAATTTTGTGGGGGTCCCGGGTCTGAGCGCCTTGTTTTTCTCTATAATGATGAGTCTGAAGCGCTCAGCTGAGCACGGTGTCTCCTCCCTGCTGAGTGCGGTACTGAAGACGGCCTTAATAGAAGGTCTAGGGGACTGTCTTCACTACCGTGCTCAGCAGTGAGGAAAAGTGGCTGAGCGCTTCAGACTCCTGCTTATAGAAGTCAGCGAGGGTTCCAGCGCTGGACACACCAACAGGAGACCTCCATACAACCTCCATAACGGACAGACCTGTCACCCATAAACCTCTATGTCACCTGTCAGCTTTCCTATGAATCCATCAAGGATAATTCATTGCAGCATGTTCCATCAGATGCTGAACTAGAGATATTGTTTGCTATAAGACTTTCTTCTGTAATGCGGTGCTGCATGGCCGCACGTAGTGCTACAAGGACTGCATATGGCCATTTACAGCCTCCAGGACAAGTCCCTCTGCCAAGTGCATGAAGTCTTCGCTGTAAGACTGTATAATCCAATAACCACAGCGGTGGTGGCAATTTTATGTCATTATCTGGTGGCATGAGATGGGGCAATGGGTCATGGAAGACGTACTCCCCTTTATAGCAAGATCAAGCACAACACAAAATTACAGCCTCTAGATCAGGGATCAGCAACCTCCAGCACTCCAGCTGTTCTGAAACTACAACTCCCTCCTTTCACTTCTTTAGGAGTTACAAGAACAGCTGAGCAAGTGTGCATGCTGGATGTTGTAGTTTTAAAGCAGCTGGAGTGCCGAAGGTTGCTGCTCCCTAAAACTACAGGCGAGCCTGGTGGTTATCACTGCGTGATGTCATCATCTAGATCCACAACAAGTGACTGTGGCGGTGCGAGCACCTGGCACCAGAGGTTTGTGCCTAGGTCTTTCGCTTGTGCCCTTGGCACCAGCATGCACCACCATCCATTGTGCCTGTGTCCTGCTCTGCCAGTGCCTCAGGTCTCTTCAGAGTCTACCAACAGCCCCAGTGGCATGACATACCCACCTGAGAGCTCATCTCATAAAATCTCATAAAATCACTGCAACAGTGACCTCAGTGGTGCCGACTCCTCAGTGCAACAGTGACCTCAGCTAATTAAAAAATTATCTAAATTTGGTATTTATGCATGGAAGACAGTTCTAGAGTACTAGTAATGGTTTCCCTGCATAAATAGCAACCCCTTAATGTTATGTAGGCCTTCGTATTAACTATTTCAATTACTGTAACTTTTGTACTCCTCACCGGCTGAAAATACTCCTCAAATATGGTAAGAGGAGTATTTTTACTCTTCCAGAAAAATTGTAGCGCGACCTCTGGTACCAGCAATGTGGATGAAATTTCAAGAAGCTGTGAAAAAAAAATCTGCAGCATTAGGGCTCATGCACACGTCCGTTGCCGTATTGCAGCCCGCAAACATCACTTGAATGGGTCTGCAATCCGGAGCTGTGGTGCAGAACGAAGGCACGGAACCCCAACGGAAGCACTACTGAGTGCTTCCATGGTGTTTCTGTTTGTGCCTCTATTTTTTTGCGGTGTGGACGGATCACGGACCCGTTCAAACTGAATGGGTCTCAATTCGCCCCAGCACGGACATTGCCCGTGCATTGGGGACCGCAAATTGCGGTCCCCAATGCACGGAACGACTGTGTGCATGAGGCCTTAATTTGACCTGCAGAATGCCAATTTAGGCCTCATGCACACAACAGTATTTTTTTGCGGTCCGCAAAAATGGTATCCATGGTTCCGTTGTCCGTGTCCGTTTTTGCTTCTGTTGTGCTTCCGTGTGTCTCCCGTTTTTTTTTGCGGACATAAAAAAAAATTATGTTCTCCCCACCCACCAATACAGGTATACATGTATGCCACCTGAGTTTGTTTGGTGGCCATTTTCTGTAGTCTTCACAGGGTACAGAGGTAAAATTGGCTGCTTTGCTGTTCTTGGCTTCTCCCTTTTTGCGTCTTGGTTCATCATAGCGGATGATTCTGAGAAAGAGGTTGTTCTGCACTGGCTTGTTTCTCGTCGATGGGACCAGTGTTCCCTTTTGTTTGATGAGGAACTGACTAGAAGGCGACGTTTTTGGGTCCATCCTATTGTTTCTCAACGCTACAGGAAAGGACACTTCCATAGCCTTTACAAAGATCTTCGTCAGCATCCTGAGAAGTTCTTCTCGTTTTGTCAGATGTCAGTGGGTACCTTTGATAGATTGCTGGCGTCTCTACGTACTGTCCTTACCTTTATGGACACCAATATGAGGCGCAGCATTTCTCCAGAGGAAAGGCTCATCATCACGTTGAGGTAAGCAATAACGTAGCAGTAATGTGCACGGCTTCTGTTTTCATTACCATGTTAATGAAAATGGCTTCTCTAAGACATGTGGTTGTGTTATTTGAACATAGCTTTCTTTGTCCATCATATGTTAGTACTATTGTCCCTTATCCCAGTTTTTGTAGTTACCCCGGGCACCTAACGTGTTTTATTTTCAATGTATATTTGGCTTATGGGCAGGGCTAAATGCGTCTTGGACGTGGGTAAGGCATGCCGAACCTTAACTATGGCTGAGTTGTGCCGGAAGCCACGGGAGTGGGTAAGCCTGGAGAGGGCGTACCCTATTGGAGTGTGTGAAAAAAAGGGGTGGGAGGGAGGGGCAAGTGAGACACACCACCTGAGGGAAGGAATTGGCAGGTATATATAGGGAGCTAACGCCCTGCCCACAAATACAGGCTGAAATCAGCCTTAATACTTATGGGCAGGGCTAAATGCGTCTTGGACGTGGGTAAGGCATGCCGAACCTGAACTATGGCTGAGTTGTGCCGGAAGCCACGGGCGTGGGTAAGCCTGGAGAGGGCAAAAAGACAAGTACACTATGTTGTCTACACTGGTTTATTCATATTCTTCCAGCCCGCATGACCTATAACGCCAACGACTGAAAAGCTTGAGAAATTTCCCGGTGTGGATTCGGAATGTATCTGTTGAAGCAAGATGACCTCCAGCGCCCCATGGATCGAATAACGTGAGCGGGGACTTGGTGTTTCGAAGCTGACGATGCCGCCCCAATACGGAACGAGTGACCCGAAATGGCTCCTGGGTCATACCCCAGACCTGCCGCCAGAGAGCGGATGTGGGACGTGAATTGGTTTGAAGTGAGGGGTTTGTTCTTGAAGGGCAGGAGCAGACTGTCAGGAGGCGCTGTCTGCAACAGGGACAATAATTTATTGAGGATCTGGACTGGACACCAATTATTCCGGGTAGGGAAATATTTAATTTCCGTGGATGGCCCTGTCTGGTTTGTTTTGGTTGACGGAATGCTGAGTACATAATAGTTATAGTGCCACGACAGTTCTTTGCGAAGACCGCCGGGTCTCGGAGAGCTGCCAGTGAACTTTCCTGGCAGGAGGAAGCCGTAAAAACTTAGAACATGGCCGCTTGGATGACCATGCTGGTCAAGGGCCAAAAAGGATCGCCGTCCAGGGCAGAAGACAAATCCCTGAACAGCTTGCCGGACACCGGCTGTCTGCGGGTGGCAGCCTGTTTTGCATTTTCCTGTATTCCCCTGAGGGCCGCCTTGATGACCTGGTTGGACAAGATAGAAGAACAACCCGGATTACTGAGCATAAAATGGAGTTGAAGGCCTGCTAGGTATAATTTGATAGTATTATATGAGAGCTTTTGTTGGGAATGGCAGAAGGCTATGAACGCCAGTAAGTAAGATATTTAGTCGCGGCCACCCTGAGGATAGAGAAGTCTAAATCTCTCAAACGCTTTCAACCCCGCTTTATAATTCCTGGACATATTTGGGGCTAATGATTGTGTTATGAGGTGTTTTGCTGTTGAGATCAGAGATTCTAATCCATCACTGGGGTGTTGTATGCTAGGGTTGTGGCACCCGTGGGGTCCGCGTCGGGCATCTCCTTGCGGGGCTTTGCCTGCTTTTAGAATGATAATGGCCAGAGACGCTTCTAGGAATCTGGGGGAAACATAGTAAACTGAATAACGTACCCGTGGGGATAGGATAAGGACCGTGAGACCCCTTGACCATCCGGGAGACTCCTAACTAAGAACCGAGCCCGGATGGCCTGGAGTTGGGTGTGGCGGACTCAATATGACATATGGCATGGAAACAACAATGGCTAAATTGAAGGTCCAGTTGTCGCCCAGCATTTGGCTCATCCTGGCGGGACCCAGAGGCAAGATAAATGATGTGACATGGTATCAGTGGTAGCTGAACCTGGACGATCTAGGTGACATACACCGTTAAGTTGGCCTGGACGATCCCGGTGACATACAACGTTAAACTCGGCCTGGACGATCCAGATGACATACAACGCTAAAGTTGGCCTGGACGATCCAGGTGACATACAACACTGAACTCGGCCTGGACGATCCAGGTGACATACAATGTTAAAGTTGGCCTGGACGATCCAGGTGACATACAACGCTAAAGTTGGCCTGGACAATCCAGGTGACATACAACGCTAAAGTTGGCCTGGACGATCCAGGTGACATACAACATTGAACTCGGCCTGGACGATCCAGGTGACATACAACGTTAAACTCGGCCTGGACGATCCAGGTGACATACAACGCTAAAGTTGGCCTGGACGATCCAGGTGACATACAACATTAAACACGGCCTGGACGATCCAGGTGACGTACAACATTGATCTTGGCCTGAGTGGTCCAGGCGACAGATAATTTAAGTACGCAGTATATGTGGTAACTAAACTGATCGCGCGCCACTGACGAATCTTCCCAGCCAAACCTGCGTTTGGAAAACGGGGTGCCTGCCACACGCAATTTTGTACCCCTGGCACCTGCTGGCAGAGTGAATCCCTGCCTCCATGCCGAGACACAATTCTGACCTGCAGGGACCAAGTAGCTTACTGGCCCATGTGCTGTTGATTAATATATGTAAATACGCACACCAAAATTGCCCCTGACACAGGCTGGAAGCTGGGCTGCCGCAGCTTGGCGTATCGCCGGCAACAATGCCCACTGCTTCCCACCTGTGCCGCCTCTGCTATATAGCGTCTCTGCTGGGGCAATGATTTAATTATCCCTTTTTTTTTTTAAACTGGGGCGGATATTTCCGAATGGACATGTGGCGCGCTCATGGCCGCTGCAGGGAGGGGAAGGGGGACCCCCGTGCCTGCGACCCTGCTAGGACTGGGATGTGCGGTCCCTAAGTGCGAACCTGGAGTGGACGGACGTGTGTGCCTTTCAAGGGGAACCTAGACTTGTACTCTTTCCCTAACTAAACATAGCTACCCCCGACTGCCCATTTCCTGCCACCGTAGGAGCTCCGGAAGGCAGAGCGAGCGGTGGACGTGTACAGGAGGGTCATTTCTTCGGCGCTCGGCTGAACATGCCTGTGGAGGCCCGGCGGTCACGTGTGCGTTCCACCGTGAACCGCACGCCATCCGAGAGAAGGGGAGACCGACCCGTGGCCGCAAGTATACGGCACGCTCCATTGGACAAGTACTTACCTGGTGACGGACCGGAAAAACACTTTAAGTATTGCACTATACCGTGTAGCGAACCGAAACTTTTGAAACAACCGTGATGCTTGCACGTGCCGGCAGCTGGATGTGGCTCCTCTTGAGAACGAAAACTTCTCTCAGGAATGTCGCACTGTGCAGAGAATCGTACTGAAGAGAAAAAACAGACGTGAAGCTTGCTGGGCAGCTAGGTGTGGCTCTTCCTACAGATGCAAGTGAGACACACCACCTGAGGGAAGGAATTGGCAGGTATATATAGGGAGCTAACGCCCTGCCCACAAATACAGGCTGAAATCAGCCTTAATACTTGTTTGAATCCGCTGACCAAAACATAGTTTTTCCACCAATGTCATCAACATGCAGTGTCCACATCATCGTATATTAAGCATGCATTGTGCATGTAAACGTTGTCTACAAAGTAGGTGTCACATTGCTTGTTTGATTAGTGGCCACATCGCCCTTGCTGTTATTATTTTGTTTGTATACGCAAAAAATTGCTCTTTTTGGATAGATATGTTTGACACTGGACATATAATGTTTATTTTTACCACATGTGTCAGATCAAGAATGAGTATTGAATCGAGGAATCTTCAGCTGTCCTTAAACTACAACTCCCAGCATGGATACTTTACTGTGCTGTTTGCAGTACTTCCATAGAAATGAATGGAGCATGTTGGCTATTGTAGTTTCCCAGCAGCTGTAGAGCCGGAGGTTACAGACACCATCATTATCTGACCCATGTTTATGATGTCCCCTTTTGTTGCCTCTTTTTAATGTTTTTTTTTTTCCATTTATTCCCACAGATTCCTTGCTACTGGGAACACATATGCATCTCTGCATTTTGAGTTTCTTTTGGGAATTTCGACGATTTCTCGGATTGTGCGTCACACTTGCCAGGTCATCTGGCATGAACTCCGAGAGACGGTGATGCCACAGCCCAAGACGGACGATTGGATTCGGATCGCTGAGGGCTTCAATATAGTGGCGCAGTTTCCAAACTGCATTGGGGCACTGGATGGCAAGCACATTCGTGTAAAGAAGCCTCCTCACTCAGGGTCCCGATACTTCAATTATAAGCAATATTTTTCTATAGTGCTGTTGGCTGTTGCTGACAGTAACTAAAGGTTTATAATGGTTGATATTGGGTCCTATGGGAGCACTTCGGATGCTCGCATCTTTAGTGCTTCTAGAATGGGTGAGCGGCTTCGGGCCAACTAGCTTGCCCTGCCGAGTCCAGAAGACTGCCCGAATCAGCAGGTCCGCCGGATGTCAGGAGGCGTATTTTCAACTACTGGTTGAAATGTGCCCGTCGGTATGTTGAGTGCGCTTTCGGAATACTCTCTAGCAAGTGGAGGGTGTTTTTGTCATCCATACAAATGGATCCGGAGAATGCTACCCTGGTGATTCAAGCTTGTGTTGTTCTACACAACTTCACCAGTATTAACGAGGTTTCCTCTGCTGTTGACATAGAAGAATTTCCTACGTCATCAGCTTTGGGTTTGGATAGGAGCCAGCATAGACGCCCTGGGACTGCAGGCATTGCTGTTCGGGAGCTCTATGCAGACTACTTTTTAAGCCCAGAGGGGTCCTTGCCATGGCAGAGGGATGCTATTCGTGGCAGTTTTTAATTTTTTCTGGGCTTGTTAGTTTTTTTTTTTTTTTCAATATAGATTGATGAATTTATGTCATAGTTGAGTGTAGGGACTCGCAAGATAAAGAGGACCCTTGACGTGGGCTTGCGGGCTGAGGTTTTTTCAACCAGAAACACAATCAGCATTTTTATTATTAATTTTTACCATGGTGATGGTAAATAAATTTGTTTGCCTCAAACATATTGGTTTGGGGTCTGTGGTTCAAAAAACCTTCTAATACCTTGAGGCCTATTCTTTGACCTTAGTTCACATATCTGGTAGTCTAAAATAAAATATATTTTAATGAAGTATTCTGTGTCTCTGAAGTATGTGTAATGTCTATGTGTACTTTGCTAAATGTGTAATTCAGTCACACAATTGCATTATCAGTAAATGTTATTATATAGGCAAAGGAATAGGGGAGAATGTAATAAAAAGTGTATTACTGACTTTGTAAAATTTTACCTGCTTCTACTGGAGATGACTGCTCAATAGTGAAAAGATATTTTGTATACCAGTATACTATTTAGAACATAATACTGCCACACACATTGTTTTTGTGCCCAAAACTTTTATATTCTCCCCATCCCCCCCAAAAAAAATAAAACAAAGCACACACTTGTGCCAAAAATTTGCCGTACACAACAATCAAAAGAAAAAATATATATAATAAATATGTACAAAAACAAAATTAAATGTCAAACAAATCCCTGGTGAAGGGACCTGAAGGGTAATTTGGGGGCGGCCTAACTTGGCCAACTTGTTGGCCCAACATGGCCACATTTGGCACGGTAGTGCTATGTGGCGGTGGCTGGCTTGATTGATGGCCTACACTATATGCAGGCATTGGGCAAGGTGGCTCCGGGGGTGGTGGTGGGCCATACATGGGAGCCTGCTGCCGTGATAATAAAAGGACATGCCTCCTTAAATTATTGACATGTGTCAAAATATCCCCATTATATGGGGCAGCAAAATTTCCATCAGCATAGCCATTGCTGAAACACAAGGGCTGTGGCGCCCCTTTGGTACATTTCTAAGGAGATGCGCTGGGCCTCTTAATAGGGCCTCTTAATAGGGCCTCTTCGGGGCCGTCACTCCTCCTCTGTGTCAGAAACTCAATTACTCAGGAGTTTGTCATCTCCCGAGTCTGATGCACCGAGGAAGGGTCCGGCTGAATCCGGCGACGTCTGGCCTGGGCCGGTTGTTGCAACGCTGGACTGGATGGACGCTGAGGTGGGGGATCAGGAGCTTGGTGTGTTTCCTCTTCCGCCGATGCTAGTGGTGGAGTGGGTTCAGGCAAAAACTGCACTGGGGTCTGACTTCCCCCTTCCTCTTCCGAATCTTCTGGATCACCCAGACTGTCCACTGTTCTGTATTAACAAATATTAAACAGACATTAATTAAATTAATAAAACACAGTATCGACAATAAAACATTATAATGTCACATATTGAAGAGAACATTTAATCAATTTCTGCAAATTTAAATGATAATCACAAAATATTTCTAGATTAATCCACCTGTACTGCCAAATGATCATGAAGGGAAATAAACTACATCGGATTGTTTGGAGCTGTCCAGCAGCCATCTGGATCCGAACTAGAAAGGTGCTAACCAAATGCTGATGTTCTTCCCGTATGTATGTGTGTGGCCTGTTTCTACTAACAACGCCGTGATATGTTGAAAACAGAAAATAGACAGAGGGGCCATACGACAAACAAATCCTACTGACATTACAAGGCAACAGCATCCAATATATGAGCCAAATGGCTGTATACCTACAAAAGGAAAACCTCCACATCTACTGTATGAGAACACAAGGTATGTTGTATGCACGTAACACCAACCTTCTCTGTTTCTGCTCTGTTTGCACATCTATCTGTTTATTTTCACAGATTAATATATTACCACTCAGGAAGATCCACAAAAATCTGCATGTACACACTGCAGTTTGTGGATTGAGTGTCAGCTCATAAGCGGTGATACAAGGTCTAATTCGACATACTGTTCACACTAGATTATGTGTGTGACATAACAGGTATTGATTTACACATTTAATTATGTTCAAATAACAACTTACGGCCTCAACTCCATCACTGTACATAAAAATTGCAATTGGGATGTATAGAGGTACGGCCTTTTCTTTGAGGTCCCTTCTCCACTCTGGCATTTTTTCATTTAGCTCCCTCCGGAACTGGTCGCGGCAGCTGTTCCAGCGTGTCTAAGTTTTTTTCACTATTGGCCAAAAAAAAACATAAAACACACACAAACATTATAACCATGAATTCTCCTCAATACTATAAGTAAAAAAAAAAGGTATGATTACAAGTATGGAATGCAATATTACAACACACACACGTGTGCCATGATTAACCACCTCCCGACCGCCTAACGCACGGATGCGTCCGGAAGGTGGTTGATTCATTCCTCCTGGACGCATCCGTGAGTCATCTCGCGAGACGCGAGATTTCCTGTGAACGCGCGCACACAGGCGCGCGCGTTCACAGGATCGGAAGGTAAGCGAGTGGATCTCCAGCCTTGTTCTGTCCCCACATGAAGGCGAATGAAGGTGTAAATAATAATGACTTTGTGACTGGCCTACCTTCGTATCCAAGCAGTGGAGCAGACCGGACCGGCAGATGCTCAGGTTAGATGGATCCAGACGTAGACATGAGGATGCAATCAAACGTGGGTTTATTGATCCAGAGCAGTGACATACGGTGATACAATACAGGAATGCAATAGATGCTGTCATGTGGATGTCTTTTCTGAGGCTAACTGCTGAGGCTACTGCTGAGGCAACTGCTGGTCAAAAACTGATGCCTTCACAAGCCGAGGTGTGTGTCTCCAGTCACAAAGAATGCAGCACTGAAAAAGGCTACAGGAAGTGACCAGGCCCAAGGCTGCTAAAACCACGCCCAGAGATAAAACTTTATAGACAACGAACGAGGCGTGCAGCATACAAATTCCGGCCAGCAGATGGTAGCAGAGAACAATAGACTTAAACAACATAGGTAAAACAAGAAATAATACATTGCAGAAATTCAATATGAAAGGAACAGCACACTCCCCGTCTGAAATTCACTTTGGGGATTTCACTATTACGAATGTCCATAAAATATAAACAACCTGTAAAAGAAAACATGTTAGAATGCAAACATAGATAGTCCTGTTTTCCAACTTGGAATGGAGAAGATCTGCGAAGCTAGATACAGTCCTGTTCACCCATCAGGGACGTTCTCGATGGGTCTCATCCAACTGGAGAAACGTTCAAAGCGCTGACAACTGAAGCTGGCGGTTTGCTTTGTTCCAGTGACTAATGCACTAACTTCAGCGCGGATTTCTGGATCATTATCCGGATCCTGGATGCTGAAAACTTTCTGTACACATTCGTCCGCCTCTCCAAGTAGAAACTCTGGACCTGTAAGCCAAGTAGAGTTAGTAAAGGAACCTATAGACATAGGCCTAGTGGCGTGATCTGCTGGATTAAGTTCGGATGGTACGTAGTGCCATTGTTCAGGTTTGGAGGACCTCCTGATTCTCTCTATGCGGTTACTAACGTACACATAAAATCGCTTGGTCCGATTGTGGATGTAACCTAAAACGACCTTACTGTCGGTGTAATACTGGACTTCGGCAATGTCGACACCCAGTTCTTGTTGTACGAAATACGCAATCTCCACTGCCAACACAGTCCCACGGAGTTCCAGTCTGGGAATAGTATGATCAGGCTTGGGGGCTAACTTAGCCTTACCAAAGACGAATCCAACGTGGTTTTGGTTGTTGGGTTCTGTCACCTTCAGATAGGCAACCGCTGCGATGGCCTCCGTGGAGGCGTCCGAGAACACGTGGAGTTCTTTCTTTATGCTAGAGGAAAGTGAGGCTTTAATATAGCATCTCGGGATGTGGATCTCATCCAAGGCACACAAAGATCGCTTCCAGGTTTCCCATTTTTGCTCTTTCTCGGAGGGAAGTGGGGTATCCCAATCCTTGACTGTTTCAGAAAACTGTCTCAGTAGAGATTTACCTTGTATGGTGATGGGCGCTACAAATCCCAGCGGATCAAATAGGCTGTTTATCACTGATAGGATGCCTCGTTTTGTGAATGGCTTGTCTGCACAACTTATCTGAAAACCGAAAGAGTCAGCCGAGAGATCCCATCTGAGGCCCAAGCTCCTCTGCACAGGTGGACTGTCCAGTCCCAAGTTAATGTCCTTGAATCCTGGTGCATGATCGCCTGATTCGAAGGCCCTCATAACGGCCAGGCTGTTTGAAGCAATTTTGTGTAGTCTAAGTTTAGCTTGGTACAACATACTTTGAGTCCTTTTGAGCAGATCGATAGCCGCTTCTTCAGTCGGTAGTGATTTGAGTCCATCGTCTACGTAGAAGTCCTTTTCTACAAAGTCTCTGGCGTCTTTACCGTACTCGGATTCTCCCTCTAATGCAGTGCGCCGAAGGCCGTAAGTTGCCACGGCAGGTGAAGGGCTGTTTCCAAATACGTGTACCCTCATTCGATATTCTGCCATCTCTGCGTTGGTGTCATTATTCTTGTACCACAGAAACCTGAGGAAATTCCGGTGGTCCTCTCTGACTACGAAACAGTGGAACATCTGTTCAATGTCAGCGGTGATGGCAACGAGCTCTTTTTTGAACCTCATCAGGACTCCAACTAGGTTATTCGTCAGATTAGGACCTGTGAGAAGGACATCATTAAGCGATACACCTTGATGTTTGGCACTTGAGTCGAAAACAACCCTAATTTGATTAGGTTTCCGTGGGTGATACACTCCAAATGAAGGCAAGTACCAGCACTCGTCATTCTTCCCTAAGGATGGAGCTGGTTCGGCATGGTTGTTGCGGAATATTTTGTCGATAAAGGCAACGATGTGTTCTCTCATCTCAGGCTTACTGTTCATGGTACGCTGAAGAGAGTTAAATCTAGAGAGAGCTTGTTCCCTATTGTTCGGGAGTCTCACCCTGGTAGCTCGGAAGGGTAATGGAGAAACCCAGTGATTGGTTTCGTCTTTAAGGAACTCATTGTCCATTATCTTGATAAATTCTCTGTCCTCTACTGACAAAGCTACTTTATCATCGTCCTTGCTTGTGTGAAAGACTAATCTTCCCAAGTTGTCAGCAAAGGGAGGAATGTCGTCAGGTGGTTGTATGAGGTCTGGAGGCTTCTCTTTCACCTCATAGTGATGAGGGCAAGGCTTAATGCAAGTTGTGCGTCCATCTCCACGCACGTACGTTTTGAATGAGCGGATTTTTGGTTGATCCAAGCATACATTTCCTATGACTACCCATCCCAAGTCCAGTCTCTGGGCGTATGGTGCATAGTCGGGACCATTACACTGTTGACGCACCTTGTGTACCCTTAGATTGTCTCTGCCAAGCAGGAGTAGAATCTCGGCGTTGTTGTCCATAGGTGGGATAACGTTGGCTAGGTGCCTTAGGTGTGGATGGTGAAATGCAGCTTCCGGGGTAGGAATCTCATCCCTATGGTTGGGTACTTGATCGCATTCGATCAGCGTCGGTAGAGGTATTTCCGTATTTCCACTGACGGAACAAGCGATGAATCCTTGTGCCCTCCTGCCGCTAGTCTCTATGCTACCCGAGCAGGTGTTTAAGATGTAGGGTTCTGATGGTCCCTTTATTCCAAAGGCTTCAAAGAATTTAGGTCCTGCTAGGGAACGGTTGCTTTGGTCGTCAATGATGGCATACATTTTTACTGCCTTTTCTGCTAGCCCCTCTGGGTAGACCTTGATTAGGCATATGCGGGCACAACATTTCTCACTCTGGCCCTCCCCACATACGTCCAAGCATGAGCAGGAAACAGCAGTGGCTGTGTTAGCGTGGTTCTGGGGCTCCCCGCCATGACTTGGAGCAGGACTGGTGGTGACGGCAGCAGGTGAATCCCTTGTGAGTGGAGTTGGGTGCATAGCTGAGGCATGTCTATCACTATGACACTGCTCACATTTGATAATGGATTTACAGTCCTTAGCCATGTGCTCCAATGAAGCGCAGCACCTAAAGCATACCCCAAGCTCGGTGAGGACTTTCTTGCGCTCCTGTATGGTTTTGGATCTAAATCCTCTGCATTTGTTCAGTGAGTGTGGTTTTTTATGAATGGGACATTCACGATTGAAGGCCTTGTCTCCTGATGAGGTAGTGTACTGTTTACCAGTGGATACTGCAGATGATGGTAGGTTAGTCTTTCTAACATTCACGCTGCTCTTAAAGTCACTGTGTTTATGCACAATACTTTCATACCTTGATGATGGTGTCACTGAAGCTGTAGTATTGAACTCCAGGAAGTCGAGGCTGGGGTCATTCCTCATCTGGGACTGTTCATCGATGAATCTACAGAAATGAATAAATGGGGGAAAAGTGACGTTGTGCACTCTTTTGTACCTTGAGACTGATGCCGCCCACTTCTCTTGCAGGCTGTATGGTAACTTCACGACAATTGGGTTCACCCCATGGGCTGTATCCAGGTAGCACAGCCCGGACAGACGAGGGTCTCTTTTGGCGAGCTCCAGTTCCATGAGCAAATCACTTAAATCCTGAAGCTTGTGGACATCCTTGAGACTGATCTTGGGGACGTTCTGCAGTCTCCTGAATAGTGCCTTCTCTATTGCTTCTGCACTGCCAAAGGTGCGTTCGAGTCTCTGCCAGGCTGCAGCGAGACCTGCTTCTGCTTGTCCCACATAGACAGTTCTAAGGCTCTTGATGCGATTTGTGGAGCCTGGGCCCAGCCATTTGATCAAGAGGTCGAGCTCCTGCTCTGCGGTTAGGTTGGCGATGGCAGCTTTGAAGGTTGCCTTCCAGGCTCTGTAGCTCTCCGCACGGTCATCAAATTTTGAGAGACTGGTGTTAATTAGCTCTCTGCTCACCATAAACCTGGCAAACTCAGACATATCTGATTTCTCACTGCTTGTTGCCATGACAACTTGTGATGCCCCTGGGGCGTATAGGTTGCGTGGCGTGAAAGGGTGAGATGCTTCCGGGTAGAATGATGTTGCTGCAGGGTTGAGCTGTGGTCTAGCCTCTGTAGATTCTGATGACTGCTGCTTAAGCTGTGGAGGTAGGCCAGGAAACACCTGGTAGCCATCTTGCTGTAATAACTGCCCTTGAGAGGGCGCGTCTGGGCAACTGTTATTGGATTGCTCGGGTGCTGTGGGTATCGCTGCCACTGTAGGTAGAGCTGACTTGGAGGTTTCAGTGTTGTTGGCTTGGACAGTACTGCACACTGGGGGTGGTGCAGATAACTGTTTCAGTATGTAGTCGCTGGTGCGATCAGCTGGATTGTCTATCTCCTCTGGTGGTAAGCAGACTGAATCAAGGCCTTGGCTCAATGCTTGCTCAAGTAGTCTTACTTTTGCTAATGCAATTTCCTCTTCCCTCTCTGATTCAAGGATCTTTATTCGAGCCTCTGCTTCTGCCCTCTTGGCTTCTGCCTCTGCTTCTGCCCTCTTGGCCGCCGCCTCCGCTTCTGCCCTCTTGGCTTTTGCCTCCGCTTCAGCCCTCTTGGCCGCCGTCTGTGCCTCTGCCCTCGCAAGGACTTCTTTTTCGGTGAAGGAACGCCTCACTTTGGATTGCTCTGCATTTATGCGGGCCTCTAGTAATCTTTCGCTCAGGGTGGAGCTTCTAGAGCATGATGATCTGTAGGACCGCGAGGAATGTTTGGATGAATGCGATCTGTGTGATCTAGTTTCTTGCAAATGAGAGATACAGAGTTCCACTTTATCTTTAGCATCCAGCACCATGGCGTCTCTTTGTCTGTCTATTGATTCTGCCGGGGCTTCTTCAATATTAGAGTCTTTTAGAAAGGTTATATACCTTGTGGACAGTCTCTTGTATCTTTCATGGGCTGCGTTCAGCCGCCCGACGGCAACTTGTAAGCTGGTGGCATCGCCTGAGGAGGACTTAAGTCCTGATATGAGGGAGGAAACTCGTTCCCATAGCTCTTCCAGGTTGTCACATAGCTCATCTTTCCTGGTGTGATAGTTTTCCGTGACCTTTATAGTTGGTTTGAGAGAGCGCCTTGGTCGCGTGACTTGGACTGCTGGAAGTGTGGTTTCTACCTCCAGCTCTTCATAATGATCAGTATCAGGTTGCATTTACTTTGTTTCATCGCTGGGGAACTGTACAAGGTCCTTTTCGGACATTTTGATTTAAGGTGCGCTGTCTCTTTAAGAAATCGAACTTTTGAATTGGGGGCTGAAAATTGCAGTGCGGCTCAGATGAGGCACCCCGATGAGTTTCCCAAAGTCCTTTTAGTGAATTGCGGGGTTTTGGTATAAGGGAGGCCCCGCGTGGGTGAACAGTTCTTATATCATGCAAGCAAGGGTTAACGTAGGATGTAGAAAGTGGCTTGGCGAGTAGTGGAGGACTTCCAGGCGAGAGTATATCTACTGCGGACACGCCGTGCTTCCCCTTAGGCTTATGGGACATGCACTGTTGCTGGGCAGATTTGCTGGGAGTGGGCCTGTTGCAGGGAGGGTTCCTGAGTGTGGCGCTGGGCTCTGAGGGAACCTGCAGCCGGGCATTGGACATTCAGATGGATATTGACTGAGGTATAAGGCTTTAAGGCAGTTTTTGACTGTTCTGTCCCCACATGAAGGCGAATGAAGGTGTAAATAAGGCTACTTTCACACTAGCGTTCGGGGCTCCGCTTGTGAGTTCCGTTTGAAGGCTCTCACAAGCGGCCCCGAACGGATCCGTACTGCCCCAATGCATTCTGAGTGGATGCGGATCCGCTCAGAATGCATCAGTTTGGCACCGTTTGGCCTCCGCTCCGCTCAGCAGGCGGACACCCGAACGCAGCTTGCAGCGTTTTCGTGTCCGCCTGGCCGTGCGGAGCCAAACGGATCCGTCCAGACTTACAATGCAAGTCAATGGGGACGGATCCGTTTGACATTGACACAATATGGTGCAATTTCAAACGGATCCGTCCCCCATTGACTTTCAATGTAAAGTCAGGATTATACCATCAGATCGGAGTTTTCTCCAATCCGATGGTATATTTTAACTTGAAGCGTCCCCATCACCATGGGAACGCCTCTATGTTAGAATATACCATCGGATTTGAGTTACATCGTGAAACTCAAATCCGACAGTATATTCTAACACAGAGGCGTTCCCATGGTGATGGGGACGCTTCAAGTTAGAATATAATGAGAACTGTGTACATGACTGCCCCCTGCTGCCTGGCAGGTGCTGCCAGGCAGCAGGGGGCAGACCCCCCCCCCCCCCTCCTGTATTTAACTTATTGGTGGCCAGTGGGGCCCCCCCTCCCTCCCCAGTATTAATTGTAAGCAGTGCGGCCCCCCTCCCTCTATATTCATCGGTGGCCAGTGCGGATATTAAATATGAGCAGTGCGGTCTCCCCCTCCCTCCCTCCCCAGTATTAAATATGAGCAGTGTGGTCTCCCCCTCCCTCCCTCCCCAGTATTAAATATGAGCAGTGCGGTCTCCCCCTCCCTCTATTCATTGGTGGCCAGTGCGGATTCAAAGTATTGTGATCAGTGCGGCCTCTCCTCTCGACCCCCCCCCCCCCCCCCATCATTGGTGGCAGCGGAGAGTACCGATCGGAGTCCCAGTTTAAATCGCTGGGGCTCCGATCGGTTACCATGGCAGCCAAGACGCTATTGCAGTCTTGGATGCCATGGTTACTTAGCAACAAATAGCAGCATTATACTTACCTGAAGAGCTGCGATCTATGTGACCGGCCGGGAGCTCCTCCTACTGGTAAGTGACAGGTCTATAGGCAATGCGCCGCACAGACCTGTCACTTTACCAGTAGGAGGAGCTCCCGGCCGGTCACATAGATCGCAGCTCTTCAGGTAAGTATAATGCTGCTTTTTGTTGCTAAGTAACCATGGCAGCCAAGACTGCAATAGCGTCTTGGCTGCCATGGTAACCGATCGGAGCCCCAGCGATTTAAACTGGGACTCCGATCGGTACTCTCCGCTGCCACCAATGATGGGGGGGGGGGGGGGGGTCGAGAGGAGAGGCCGCACTGATCACAATACTTTGAATCCGCACTGGCCACCAATGAATAGAGGGAGGGGGAGGCCGCACTGCTCATATTTAATACTGGGGAGGGAGGGAGGGGGAGACCGCACTGCTCATATTTAATACTGGGGAGGGAGGGAGGGGGAGACCGCACTGCTCATATTTAATACTGGGGAGGGAGGGGGAGACCGCACTGCTCATATTTAATACTGGGGAGGGAGGGAGGGAGGGAGGGAGGGGGAGACCGCACTGCTCATATTTAATATCCGCACTGGCCACCGATGAATATAGAGGGAGGGGGGCCGCACTGCTTACAATTAATACTGGGGAGGGAGGGGGGGCCGCACTGGCCACCAATAAGTTAAATACAGGAGGGGGGGGGGGGGTCTGCCCCCTGCTGCCTGGAAGCACCTGCCAGGCAGCAGGGGGCAGTCATGTACACAGTTCTCAGTATATTCTAACTTGAAGCGTCCCCATCACCATGGGAACGCTTCTGTGTTTAGAATATACTGTCGGATCTGAGTTTTCCGAAGTGAAAAATCAGATCTGAAATAAACTGTTATGCAAACGGATCCGTTCTGAACGGATGCAAGCGTTTGCATTATAGGAGCGGATCCGTCTGATGAAACATCAGACGGATCCGCTCCGAACGCTAGTGTGAAAGTAGCCTAATAATGACTTTGTGACTGGCCTACCTTCGTATCCAAGCAGTGGAGCAGACCGGACCGGCAGATGCTCAGGTTAGATGGATCCAGACGTAGACATGAGGATGCAATCAAACGTGGGTTTATTGATCCAGAGCAGTGACATACGGTGATACAATACAGGAATGCAATAGATGCTGTCATGTGGATGTCTTTTCTGAGGCTAACTGCTGAGGCTACTGCTGAGGCAACTGCTGGTCAAAAACTGATGCCTTCACAAGCCGAGGTGTGTGTCTCCAGTCACAAAGAATGCAGCACTGAAAAAGGCTACAGGAAGTGACCAGGCCCAAGGCTGCTAAAACCACGCCCAGAGATAAAACTTTATAGACAACGAACGAGGCGTGCAGCATACAAATTCCGGCCAGCAGATGGCAGCAGAGAACAATAGACTTAAACAACATAGGTAAAACAAGAAATAATACATTGCAGAAATTCAATATGAAAGGAACAGCACAAGCCTGCCAGCGGCGATCGTTCGCTGGCAGGCTGGAGATGCGATTTTTTTAACCCCTAACAGGTATATTAGACGCTGTTTTGATAACAGCGTCTAATATACCTGCTACCTGGTCCTCTGGTGGTCCCTTTTGTTTGGATCGACCACCAGAGGACACAGGCAGCTCAGTAATAAGTAGCACCAAGCACCACACTACACCCCCCCCTGTCACTTATTAACCCCTTATTCACCCCTGATCACCCCATATAGACTCCCTAATCACCCCCCTGTCATTGATCACCCCCTTGTAAGGCTCCATTCAGACGTCCGTATGATTTTTAAGGATCCACTAAAACATGGAGCGGATCCGCAAAACACGTACAGACATCTGAATGGAGCCTTACAGGGGGGTGATCAATGACGGAGGTGATCACCCCATATAGACTCCCTGATCACCCCCCTGTCATTGATCACCCCCCTGTAAGGCTCTATTCAGATGTCCGTATGATTTTTACGGATCCACTGATACATGGATCGGATCCGCAAAACACGTACGGACATCTAAATGGAGCCTTACAGGGGGGTGATCAATGACGGAGGTGATCACCCCATATAGACTCCCTGATCACCCCCCTGTCATTGATCAACCCGCTGTAAGGCTCCATTCAGCTGTCCGTATGATTTTTACGGATCCACTGATACATGGATCGGATCCGCAAAACACGTACGGACATCTAAATGGAGCCTTACAGGGGGGTGATCAATGACGGAGGTGATCACCCCATATAGACTCCCTGATCACCCCCCTGTCATTGATCACCCCCCTGTAAGGCTCCATTCAGATGTCCGTATGTTTTTTACGGATCCACGGATACATGGATCGGATCCGCAAAACACATACGGACATCTGAATGGAGCCTTATAGGGGGGTGATCAATGACAGGGGGGTGATCACCCCATATAGACTCCCTGATCACCCCCCTGTCATTGATCACCCCCCTGTAAGGCTCCATTCAGATGTCCGTATGTTTTTTACGGATCCACGGATACATGGATCGGATCCGCAAAACACATACGGACATCTGAATGGAGCCTTATAGGGGGGTGATCAATGACAGGGGGGTGATCACCCCATATAGACTCCCTGATCACCCCCCTGTCATTGATCACCCCCCTGTAAGGCTGCATTCAGATGTCCGTATATTTTTTACGGATACATGGATCGGATCCGCAAAACACATACGGACATCTGAATGGAGCCTTATAGGGGGGTGATCAATGACATGGGGGTGATCACCCCATATAGACTCCCTGATCACCCTCCTGTCATTGATCACCCCCCTGTCATTGATCACCCTCCTGTAAGGCTCCATTCAGACATTCTTTTGGCCCAAGTTAGCGGAAATTATTTTTTTTTTTCTTACAAAGTCTCATATTCCACTAACTTGTGTCAAAAAATTAAATCTCACATGAACTCACCATACCCCTCACAGAATCCAAATGCGTAAAAAAATTTTGACATTTATATTCCAGACTTCTTCTCACGCTTTAGGGCCCCTAGAATGCCAGGGCAGTATAAATACCCCACATGTGACCCCATTTCGGAAAGAAGACACCCCAAGGTATTCCGTGAGGGGCATATTGAGTCCATGAAAGATTGAAATTTTTGTCCCAAGTTAGCGGAAAGGGAGACTTTGTGAGAAAAAAAAAAAAAATCAATTTCCGCTAACTTGTGCCAAAAAAATAATAATTCTATGAACTCGCCATGCCCCTCATTGAATACCTTGGGGTGTCTTCTTTCCAAAATGGGGTCACATGTGGGGTATTTATACTGCCCTGGCATTTTAGGGGCCCTAAAGCGTGAGAAGAAGTCTGGGATCCAAATGTCTAAAAATGCCCTCATAAAAGGAATGTGGGCCCCTTTGCGCATCTATCAATATCTATCAATATCATCTATCAATATCTCCTAATACTCCAGAATACCGAGTAACTTAATGGATAGAAGAGGCAAATATCCCATAAAAATAAAATAAAAATAATAAATATAAATAAAAATAAAAATAATAAGAACAAAAATTGAATTATTCAACAATATCCTTCAAGATTGATGAATTTTGTTCCCAAATGATGAGGGATAACAGGAATAGACATGAGAAAGTGGAATCCGCAAAAAACGCACCAAAAACGCATATGCTTTTTTTGGAGTTTGATGCGTTTTTTTTTTGTTTTTTTTTATACGATTGGAGGAACCCTATATATGGGAACATTATATAATATGAATCTGAAATTTTAAATAACAGGAAGATTTTAAAACAATATAAAAATATAAAAATATATATATACATATATATATAAAAATAAAGGTTGTCTGAAAATAAGGAATACTGACTTTTTGTGCCTTAAATTAAATATTTTAATGCATTATTTTAACTTTATTAAGAATATAAGTTGTAATAAAAGTAAAACTGTCTATAGAGATATATATGTAACACTATGCACTGAGGATAAGGCAAATTGCCCAATTAGAGGATAAATCATTCATGCTGGGTGTAGGGTGGGGTTTGTGAACACTGGAGCATATAAAGAAGAGGGTAGTAGCACTTGCAATATAGCCACTGAGGAAGAGGGAGACCCCTCGAAACGCGTCTGGCTGGTCCTGCAAGCTACAAATTACCCACCCTAACCCGAGGAAAGAGACCTATACATCGTTGGTCAATAGAAGCACATTGTTGGTGATCTGGATACCAGCGAAAGCGAAACTGGTTAGACTTATCGCGAGACTACCCGATCCCTGCACATTACTTCCTGGAAGGCGACACGCAAAGACATCACGTGGAACGCCGAGACCGGAGGGCAGTAAGCAGTGAACTTAAAGTACTGGATCCCACATCGTGACTTAAAGGACCCAGCGACCATTGGCAGCATAAATCACACAAGCATTCTAAAAGGGCAAGGTAAGAGGGTTTACGGATAGGGGGACGCCCCATTCATAAAACCCGTCTACTTTAATATATACTGAACCCTGATTGCGGACTTTGTATGCTGGTGAAACCGGATGTTTCACATCTCTATATTAGCGCTACATTAGTTGCTACATCAATCTACATGGACACAATTATCACCTAAGAAGACACATGCAAGTTCTTTACAGCTGCTCATTCAGCAGTTCTTTTCACTTTTGAATAACCCTTCATTCACAGGTATTAATCCTTATACGGGACATTTCTGTCACAGATTTTTGATCTTATTTATTATACACAGTATCACTTTCTTTCTTTTTTATCAATCCATTATATTGAAGCAACTCTTCTGAAATATATCGCTATAATATTTGTATTTTGTGCAACAGAGCGGATGCGATATAATATATGTGCCAACCCCAGTGCATATTATGATACATTGCATTTTATTTTATATAAACATTCTACTATAGACATACCAGCTGGTGAGTGCCTGTTTTTTTTTTATTTTTGCCTTTGCGCATCTAGGCTGCAAAAAAGTGTCACACATCTGGTATCGCCGTACTCAGGAGAAGTTGGGCAATGTGTTTTGGGGTGTCATTTTACATATACCCATGCTGGGTGAGATAAATATCTTGGTCAAATGCCAACTTTGTATAAAAAATGGGAAAAGTTGTCTTTTGCCGAGATATTTCTCTCACCCAGCATGAGTATATGTAAAAAGACACCCTAAAACACATTGCCCAACTTCTCCTGAATACGGCGATACCACATGTGTGACACTTTTTTGCAGCCTAGGTGGGCAAAGGGGCCCACATTCCAAAGAGCATGTTATGCTGCCCACCTATGCTGCAAAAAAGTGTCACACATGTGGTATCGCCGTACTCAGGAGAAGTTGGGCAATGTGTTTTGGGGTGTCATTTTACATATACCCATGCTGGGTGAGATAAATATCTTGGTCAAATGCCAACTTTGTATAAAAAAATGGGAAAAGTTGTCTTTTGCCAAGATATTTCACAGACATGTAGAACAATAAATTTAGAGAAAAAGTTATATATGGATGTCGTTTTTTTTGCAAAATTTTACAACTGAAAGTGAAAAATGTCATTTTTTTGCAAAAAAATCGTTAAATTTTGATTAATAACAAAAAAAGTAAAAATGTCAGCAGCAATGAAATACCACCAAATGAAAGCTCTATTAGTGAGAAGAAAAGGAGGTAAAATTCATTTGGGTGGTAAGTTGCATGACCGAGCAATAAACGGTCAAAGTAGTGTAGGTCAGAAGTGTAAAAAGTGGCCTGGTCATTAAGAATGTTTAAGCTAAGGGGGCTGAGGTGGTTAAAATACAATATGCTGATTGAAATATACATTAAAAAAAAAAGTTTGCCAGCGGACCAAAAAAAATAACAAAATGTTAAGGTTAAAACATTATGGGTTATGGTATTACTTGGGCAAAACAGACATTAGATATGTATCGGCCTGGACAACAGTAAGAAGCCCCACTCACTAAACATTTACATTAAATTCATTCATGGAATTCATTGGCACATAGATTGATGCAAAACACAGGGTCAGGACACTATATAACAAAATTTCTTGCACTTACCTATTTCGGCCTTGCCTCTGGAATCAGCCTTCTCCCATTCTGAACGGCGCAGGCGCCGGGAAACCTGCTCCCAGGCCACCTCCTTACGGACTCTGTCCTGGTACCCAGGAGTCCGGCTGTCCCACAGCTCGGGCCTCTCCTTCACCAGCTCTATTAACTTCTCGACGTTCCACCTAGGCATTTTTGTATAAGCTAGGCCTATATTATACAGACTTCTACTCCTGAGCACACCAGCTTTGCCAAACAGGTGCCTAATAATCACCAGGACACATGTGACCATTCACTTCCTGTATTTTTTTTATTTACCACAAATTTTATTGGCAAAATTATTCTGGCAGACAGGTTGACAGTCACATTAATATAAATCACGGACGACACACGGATATGCATCCGCATTTTTTGCGGACCCATTGACTTGTTTTTTTGCGGATAAGAATAGGACAGGTTGTATTTTTTTGACGGACTCAAAACACGGACCACGGACACGGAGCACAAACGGTGCATTTGCCGAGTTTTCCACGGACCCATTGAAAACCAATGGGTCTGCAGAAAATCACGAAAAACGGCTCAACGGACACGGAATAAAACAACGGTCGTGTGCATGAGGCCTTAATCTGTGGATCTCCACTACAGATTTCACCTTTTGCAACGCAGAGGGTGAAATCCACAGCCTTTTCATGACAAAAAAAACGCAAGCAATTCATGCAGTTTTTGTGGCTGAGATTTTTCCACTGTATTTTACACCCCGTGGAGATGTACCCTTACACTCATGCAAATTCTGCAACAATACATTCCCGTGGATGATGGTTTTAAGGCTGTCCTGTAACCCTTAGGGCTCTTTCACACGAGCGGATCCCGTGCGTGGAATCCACTGCGTGAAAGAGTGCCAATCCCTGCTCTGGACAGCAGAGACACGGAGCACTAACATGATTGATAATGCTCTTTGCCTCTCTTTTTTACTACAAAATCACGGTGACAACTTTATCTCACTGTGATATTGTAGTAAAAAGATCACAGAGGGGCACAGAGCGTTATCAATCATGTTAATGCTCCGTGTCTCTGCTGTCCAGAACGGGGCTTGGCTCTCTTTTACGCAGCAGACTACTCACACAGCATCCGTTCGTGTAAAAGTGCCCTTAGGCCCCTTCAGCCGAGCGGGTGTCACGCTCCAGACTAGCAGCGCAGCACCCGTCCTGAACTTCCAGCACTGCCGGGGTCGCATAGCATTATATTTATTTATGATGCTATGTAACCCTTAGAAGTCTGGAATCTATCAGATAACACTGACATAATGCAGTCAGTGTTATCCAATACATTCCAGAACTGTAAGGGTTACATAGCATCCTAAATCAATATAATGCTATATGACCCAGCAGTGCTGGGAGTTCAGAAATTTTTTGTATTGTATACTGTATTGTAATACGACTAATAGGCCTCAGCAAATCTTGTACCAAACCACCAAAATAAGACCTTTGCTCAATTAAAACATACTTACTAAAAAGTATGGGGAAATCCAATTAAGTGCTCAAAAATAACAGTGATAACATAAATGTGTATCTCAGTGAATACCTGTAATCGGACAGTCCCTATAATAATAAGGAATGGTCTTACCAGATCCAAGAGTATCAGTCTGTCCGTATTACAACCGTCTGTATAATTCCAAACGGATTATTGTATGCAGTTAGGCTCGCATTGCTGTATGGATTCTTCCATGGGACAGTGTACTACATAGCCCTAAATATGAGCCCTAAACCAGGTGTGGGGGTGGGGGCTATTATACCCTGCCTATCAGCAATACAGAGCACCCGCCCTGATAGGGGCGACCCCGTCAGGAACCTGTTCCTATAGGGGGCCTAAATCCCAAATAGTATCCTTCTCTATTGTCCCAACATGTTTCATCCCACTACACAGGGACTCATCAAGGGAGGTATATGATCTTAGAGTCAACTAAAGTGAAAACAAAAGGGAAAAATACAAAACAAAAACAACAGTCACAATTTGTTCTGAGTATAAGGTAAAAGGATCACAAGCAAAATGATCCAACATCCACTAACCGCTATAACATGTAGTTCAGTTGAACGCTGGAGATGTCGAGTGGATAGACAAGTCCATTTATTCCAGGGACAACTTCAGACAGTGGTCCGTGTCCCGATGTGGTGCGGGGAAGTGTCACCCAGCATCCACGTCTCACCGCCTGTGTATTTTATCAGGAGGGTGGCGCTCAGTATTGCGCCTATTTCCCTTTTTAAATACCCCGCTCTGATACGGCCCAATGGTAGCTCCACCCCCACTCCTTGTGCGCTGGAACGCACACCGAAAGCACGCGCCCAGAGGAGAGAGGGAGGAGAGACCACGTGACAATGGGGCAAGCCGGAGGTACATGATGTTGCGAGTGCACGTCATCCATTGCTAAGCAACCGGGTGACGCGCAACTCCGCCGTCTAGTCAGATAACTTGACATATTCAACACAACGAGCACTGTTGCTCGATCTAAGATATTTTGGCAGACTCAGAGGCGGATACAATTCTAGATTATTTGGCTATAATGTAAGAGCTCAATACTTATTCCTAAGAGGACCTATGCATATATGTACATTAAGCGGGGTATATTTCATAGTATCAAACCGCACATCTATACACATATGTAGTCCTTATACATGGCTGCACATATCCACAAGTAACTCAAATGAAACAACCATAACTCAATTGGTCATTAAGGCCATTAGGATACACTGTTTTCATATAAAATATCCATTTGGCCTCATATTGTAGCATCTTTTTATCCCAATTTCCTCTTCTGCCAGATTGTTTGATTAAATCAATTCCCATGAATTCTAGGGAGGCCAGTCTTCCATCATGTTCAAATCTGACATGACGGGAGACTGATGTCTCTCTTTCATTTGTGATGTCTCCAATATGTTCGCCTATTCTGCGCCTGAATTCCCTCTTAGTCTGTACTCTTTTCCACATTTACACGTGATTTTATAGATGACACCCTTTGATTTACAGTTAATCATATCTCTAATGGTATACACTCTTCCCGTGACATTGCTCGCAAATGTTGTTCCACGGCGTACATATTTACAGGAGACGCAAGAACCACATTTGTAGCAACCCGTAACTGTTTTAAAAAATCTGATTTCTGTGAACAATTCCTTTTGATATGTAGGTACTGTCCACGAGGGATACCTTTTCTAAGGGGATACAGGTGACTACTTTCCCATCTTAGAAGAGAATTTGTAGATGTCGGTTTCCTATAAATTGTAGTGTCTAGTGAGCCATTCAAATTTTTGATTATGCAAATGTCCAGGAAGGGTAATCTCGATTCATTGCATTCTGATGTGAACCGTAGGCCTACAGAGTTGTTATTAAGGCCATTGGTCCAAGTAGTAAATGCCTCCGAATCGCCTTTCCAGATCACAAAAATATCGTCTATAAATCTAGACCATATTTGAATGTTCTCACTCCCTTGTAGGGTTTCATCCCCAAATACATGGGTGTCCTCCCACCAGCCCAGGAACAAATTTGCATACGATGGGGCACAAGAACTCCCCATCGCGGTGCTCCTGAGCTGGTGGTAGTATTTGCCATTAAATAGAAAGTAGTTTTTTGTAAGAGAGAATTCAAGGAGCTGTAGGACAAACTGGTTATGTAGGGAGAATTGACGGCCACGGGTGGACAGAAAGTACTCAACTGCCAGGAGACCAAATTTATGGGGGATCGATGAATGCAGAGCTTCTACATCGATACTCCCCAGGATGGAACCATCCTCCACATGGATCCCCTCCAATTGTCTAATAAGATCTCCTGTATCACGCATATAAGAAGGGAGAGCTGTGACAAACGGTGATAAAATTTTGTCAACGTATATCCCCAGATTCTGTCCTAGGCTGCCTATCCCAGATACAATGGGGCGCCCTTTCATGGGATTATTCCCCTTATGTACCTTGGGGAGGGAATAAAATGTTGCTACCTGAGGATATTGGGGAAGTAAGAAATCATGTTCATTCTGATCAATTAGCTTATTTCCTTTAGCATTGTCCAGAATGAACTTGAGTTCCCTTCTGTATTGATCCGTTAGGTCATTATGCAAAACTTCATAACATTCTCTAGATGCTAGCAAATTCTCACACATAGTTTTGTACTCATATGTATCCAGAATGACAATGTTGCCGCCTTTGTCTGACGGTTTAATAGTTATGTTTCTATCCTGGTCTAGGTCTTTCAGGGCTGTCAGTTCCTCTTTTGTGCAATTTGCCGAGGTAGACTGCATTGACATACCTTCCAAGTCCCTAGTTACCAGGTTCATAAATACGTCAATGCAGTTCGTGTCCCCACATGGTGGATATTTACTACTTTTGTTTTTAAGCGACGTAAAAGGGCCCTCTCCCTCTTGAGGGCCATCAGGTGAGGAAAGGTTGTGAAGCATCCTAACATCTTCTAACATCTCAGTGGGGATTCCTAGCTCATGACTTTGTTTTTTATCTATGTTTTTGAAGTATTTGACCCATCTAAGTTTGCGTGCAAACAAATTTAGATCTACTATTGTTTTAAACAGGTTAAATCTGGCAGTAGGTACAAATGAAAGACCCTTCTCAAGAATCCACATCTCAGACTTATTTAAAGGGCGAGTTGAGAGGTTAATTATTTTTGGACCGGTGCTGTTGTTGCCGGTGGTTGTGATCGATTCCGTAGGGGGTATGTTGGTGCTTGGTATAAACCTGAACTCCCTCTGTTTTGTTGATTACCCCTATAGTTTCTTCTACCTCTCCCTCTTCCACGTATTGGGTTCTTATTGGTATTTTGTTCTCTGTCTGAGTCTGAAAGTTCAGTTTCAGTGGAAGATAAGTCTGTGTCATGTGTCACAGCCCTATTTCCAGTGACTAGGGTATAAACTTTATTTTCCCTAAAATCTGCCAGGTCTCTAATAAACTGTTTGTGCTTTCTGTCCTTCAGATGATATTGGAAACGTTCCAATGTGGCCTGAAGTTGTTTTTCTTTATTGTTAAATTCACCTTCTGACACAAAGGATTGGGTAATGCTAATTTGCTCTTTTAGTTTGGTATTTAGCTCTTCTAGTGTAACACGCTCCTGTTCTAATAAAATATGCATAAGACGAAGGGAACTACAAGTTGCCTCTTGTTCCTATTTAGTCATTAAAGAAGCATTTTTGCACCTAGCTGCTGGAGTCAGAGAGATTCTTAATCCCCTCGGGACAATACTATGTTTTAAATAGTTTTGCAGACTCTGCACCTCCCACCAAGATATAATTTGTTCTTTGTATGTTTTTGTTAATTCTTTGAAAGCCGCTTTAAACGACGGTGTATATCTTTTTTGGGAGAATGCCTTGTCTCAGAACACATCCTGGGCCTCTGACAACCAGCTATCTGAATTAAATCCGGTACTGAGGAAACCTGCCATATCCGTTTATTATAATCTGAATCCAAATTTTTTTTTTGTATTGTATACTGTATTGTAATACGACTAATAGGCCTCAGCAAATATTGTACCAAACCACCAAAATAAGACCTTTGCTCAATTAAAACATAACTTTTACTAAGTTGCGCTTAAAAAGTATGGGGAAACCCAATTAAGTGCTCAAAAATAACAGTGATAACATAAATGTGTATCTCAGTGAATACCTGTAACCGGACAGTCCCTATAATAATAAGGAATGGTCTTACCAGATCCAAGAGTATCAGTCTGTCCGTATTACAACCGTCTGTATAATTCCAAACGGATTATTGTATGCAGTTAGGCTCGCATTGCTGTATGGCTTCTTCCATGGGACAGTGTACTACATAGCCCTAAATATGATCCCTAAACCAGGTGTTATGAAGTTTTGCATAATGACCCAACGGATCAATACAGAAGGGAACTCAAGTTCACTCTGGACAATGCTAAAGGAAATAAGCTAATTGATCAGAATGAACATGATTTCTTACTTCCCCAATATCCTCAGGTAGCAACATTTTATTCCCTCCCCAAGGTACATAAGGGGAATAATCCCATGAAAGGGCGCCCCATTGTATCTGGGATAGGCAGCCTAGGACAGAATCTGGGTATATACGTTGACAAAATTTTATCACCGTTTGTCACAGCTCTCCCTTCTTATATGCGTGATACAGGAGATCTTATTAGACAATTGGAGGGGATCCATGTGGAGGATGGTTCCATCCTGGGGAGTATCGATGTAGAAGCTCTGCATTCATCGATCCCCCATAAATTTGGTCTCCTGGCAGTTGAGTACTTTCTGTCCACCCGTGGCCGTCAATTCTCCCTACATAACCAGTTTGTCCTACAGCTCCTTGAATTCTCTCTTACAAAAAACTACTTTCTATTTAATGGCAAATACTACCACCAGCTCAGGAGCACCGCGATGGGGAGTTCTTGTGCCCCATCGTATGCAAATTTGTTCCTGGGCTGGTGGGAGGACACCCATGTATTTGGGGATGAAACCCTACAAGGGAGTGAGAACATTCAAATATGGTCTAGATTTATAGACGATATTTTTGTGATCTGGAAAGGCGATTCGGAGGCATTTACTACTTGGACCAATGGCCTTAATAACAACTCTGTGGGCCTACGGTTCACATCAGAATGCAATGAATCGAGATTACCCTTCCTGGACATTTGCATAATCAAAAATTTGAATGGCTCACTAGACACTACAATTTATAGGAAACCGACATCTACAAATTCTCTTCTAAGATGGGAAAGTAGTCACCTGTATCCCCTTAGAAAAGGTATCCCTCGTGGACAGTACCTACATATCAAAAGGAATTGTTCACAGAAATCTGATTTTTTAAAACAGTTACGGGTTGCTACAAATGTGGTTCTTGCGTCTCCTGTAAATATGTACGCCGTGGAACAACATTTGCGAGCAATGTCACGGGAAGAGTGTATACCATCAGAGATATGATTAACTGTAAATCAAAGGGTGTCATCTATAAAATCACGTGTAAATGTGGAAAAGAGTACAGACTAAGAGGGAATTCAGGCGCAGAATAGGCGAACATATTGGAGACATCACAAATGAAAGAGAGACATCAGTCTCCCGTCATGTCAGATTTGAACATGATGGAAGACTGGCCTCCCTAGAATTAATGGGAATTGATTTAATCAAACAATCTGGCAGAAGAGGAAATTGGGATAAAAAGATGCTACAATGTGAGGCCAAATGGATATTTTATATGAAAACAGTGTATCCTAATGGCCTTAATGACCAATTGAGTTATGGTTGTTTCATTTGAGTTACTTGTGGATATGTGCAGCCATGTATAAGGACTACATATGTGTATAGATGTGCGGTTTGATACTATGAAATATACCCCGCTTAATGTACATATATGCATAGGTCCTCTTAGGAATAAGTATTGAGCTCTTACATTATAGCCAAATAATCTAGAATTGTATCCGCCTCTGAGTCTGCCAAAATATCTTAGATCGAGCAACAGTGCTCGTTGTGTTGAATATGTCAAGTTATCTGACTAGACGGCGGAGTTGCGCGTCACCCGGTTGCTTAGCAATGGATGACGTGCACTCGCAACATCATGTACCTCCGGCTTGCCCCATTGTCATGTGGTCTCTCCTCCCTCTCTCCTCTGGGCGCGTGCTTTCGATGTGCGTTCCAGCGCACAAGGAGTGGGGGTGGAGCTACCATTGGGCCGTATCAGAGCGGGGTATTTAAAAAGGGAAACCGGCGCAATACTGAGCGCCACCCTCCTGATAAAATACACAGGCGGTGAGACGTGGATGCTGGGTGACACTTCCCCGCACCACATCGGGACACGGACCACTGTCTGAAGTTGTCCCTGGAATAAATGGACTTGTCTATCCACTCGACATCTCCAGCGTTCAACTGAACTACATGTTATAGCGGTTAGTGGATGTTGGATCATTTTGCTTGTGATCCTTTTACCTTATACTAAGAACAAATTGTGACTGTTGTTTTTGTTTTGTATTTTTCCCTTTTGTTTTCACTTTAGTTAAGATCATATACCTCCCTTGATGAGTCCCTGTGTAGTGGGATGAAACATGTTGGGACAATAGAGAAGGATACTATTAGGGATTTAGGCCCCCTATAGGAACAGGTTCCTGACGGGGTCGCCCCTATCGGGGTGGGTGCTCTGTATTGCTGATAGGCAGGGTATAATAGCCCCCACCCCCACACCTGGTTTAGGGCTCATATTTAGGGCTATGTAGTACACTGTCCCATGGAAGAATCCATACAGCAATGCGAGCCTAACTGCATACAATAATCCGTTTGGAATTATACAGACGGTTGTAATACGGACAGACTGATACTCTTGGATCTGGTAAGACCATTCCTTATTATTATAGGGACTGTCCGGTTACAGGTATTCACTGAGATACACATTTATGTTATCACTGTTATTTTTGAGCACTTAATTGGGTTTCCCCATGCTTTTTAAGCGCAACTTAGTAAAAGTTATGTTTTAATTGAGCAAAGGTCTTATTTTGGTGGTTTGCTACCTGTAAGTCTGCAGCATGACATTCGCTCATCTGAAAGCAGCCTTAGGCTTCTTTCACACGTGCGTGTCCATAAGGACATTTATGACAAGATGGTCAGTGCTTCATCCAAGAAGAATCTGTATTTGATCTGTGTCTGTTTTTTGCCCTTCATGTCATCCATATTCCACAGACACTGCTAGGCTGAAAACTAATTTCCAGAGCATCCCCTAGCAATGGTCCTTGAAAATCACTTGACAGTACATGGACACTATCTGGGTTGGCAGTGGTTTTTATGGACCCACAAATTTTAATGGGCGTGTTTGGTCCGTATTACTCCTAGAATTAAAGATATGTGAATAAACAAATTAAAATCAATGGGCTGTATACGGAGAACATGAAAAGCACAAAACTGTTCCCAACATAGATTGGATGCATTGTCCAGCAGCCACCACTAGGTGGTGCTCAGTGCAAAGAGATTACCTTACAGCTTCCATTGATATAAATGGTAACTGTATAAATTCCAGTTCACCAAGTTCATCCTAGTGGTGGCTACAGGCAGCTAGTTTTATAAGATGCAGTGTGAATGGAAGCAGATTTATCAGTTTATTTATGCCAGTTGTCTGATGTAAATACTGTGACGAATACCAGACCTCGTGCCAGCTTGACGTCGCCTACGTCGAGCTCAAGAGACGCGGTATGGTCATGGGTTACCACAGCATGACGTTGAGCCCTCCAGAGGAGCAGGTAAGGTCAGCTTGGTACAGTTTACACAGACACCTCCTGTCCACACAGGCACAGAGAGGCAACAAGCTGAGAGAGCCTTTTCACTGCCGCAGTGAACAGCGCCTCCTCAGCCCGGGAAATCTGCCACAGCTTCTCGTTTGATATAAACCCGGTCTGCTAACGAGATTATATAGGGTGAGAAACCAACCCGCGGTAGCTTATAACTAGGCCGAAACACGGACGTGGGGATTTGTGATCGATACAAGATTAAATTATATATTTAATCGCCTTAAGGGCACACTAGATATAACACAATATACACAGCGAATATATACAGTGGTCTGAGGTTACAAATACAGGTGATATAGGTACAACAGTGTTAAGCAGAGCAAAAGTCAGTTACCAGGTAAGATGGATGTTCCTTTGGGTTATAATGGTGGAATAGTCCTTGGCTGCAGTCACGTGGGGGCAGTGAGGTCAGCTGGTTTCCAGTCTCTCCAAACACATTGGCACAATGTGACCCCCTTCAGGAAAAGACACCACCCGCTGGCTTGCATGGGCTTATGACCTGTAGCCAGCCGCTCCCCTCCCTGCCTATGGGTAGGGTCCACCCCTCCTTCTCTGGTGCTGGCAGAAAATGACCCATAAAACCCCTTAGGGCTCAGAGCCCCAGACCAGAATGTAGCAGGAAGATGGTTCCGGGCCCAATTGATCCGCCTGGGTTCCGGCTACAACTAGAGTCCAAACAGGGTGCCGCTATGTGGTTTCTGTTGGGAGATATGTATATCTCCCCTCCCGGGCATCCTAGCCTCAAGCCAGGACCACGTGGACGTTTGGCTTTGCCCCAGGATCGCAAAAAGATAACCGAATTATGCCATGGGATAATTCCTTATGAAATGTAGGTGCCAACATGTCTGGGAGGTATCATTGATCCTGGGCAAGGGCTGAGACCTCCTGCTGGGGATTTTCCTGCAGGATTAGCTTGTCTCCAAACTGGCAGTTTGAGGTGTGACTTTATCCACCTGGAGCCTCCTTGAAGCGTGGACCCCTGGGGCTTTCTCCCTTGCTAGCTGACAATCAGATGGCTGGTGGGTGGGAACATATTTTGCATGTACACTGACTGTGTACATGCCAAAAGGTGAATCAAATGACAATCAGGGCTGCCAATAAATGGTAATCCATATTCCTCTAAAATATATTGGGAAACATGACGATGTTCACAATGAGCACTATATTTGTGAAGCACCTGTTCCAATTTTTCCAATATGGAAGTTAAATGAGCTAAGTGAGGTTGAAGGTGACTTTTATTTATTAACAATTTCTTCCACTTGCACACTAGGGTCCTCTCCAATCCCCTGACAGACAAAATCTCTCAATATCTTACTCCGACTAGATTGTACAGGATGGGCAGGGTCTCTTCTACAGTCTGTCCATATTGTCGAGATCTTGATGCAGGTTTCTGTCATATGACGTGCTGGAAGGAGGTTACGTTTTGTTTTTTTACCTTGTTGTCCATCCCCATCCCTTGTCTTCCAGAGCTGTGCCTTTCAGATGAGGTACCGTACATTGGGATCACTATATACACCTAACAATGAACATGTGGCAAACACAGCTTAATAAAATATTACCACACGTAGCTCAGCTCTAGCCTCCAGACATTGTAACTTACCCCTAAAATATGATAAAGTCTGGGGATTGTGGTGTAGGTCTCTGCCCCGAGGATGTGTCAAGCTCTAATGGCTGCCTGTGGGACCCCTACCCATCAATTTTCTAATTAACTCAGACTCTTTCCAGTGAATATTAATTTTTATCATGTACCTTTCACTGTGGCCTAGACTTCTGTTACTCTTGGCAATGTCTCCATTACACTACCTGTATGTGGTATTCACAGAACTGTTACTGTAATGTTTTCTTATTACTAGGGATGAGCGAACTTGTGTTTTCAAGTTCAGCGTAAAAGGTTTGGGTTATCTAAGAATTCTGTTATGGATTCCATTCTTAGATAACCAGAACCTTGTACGCCGAACTTGAAACACAAGTTCGCTTATCCCTACTTATTACTTCTGTTACTAAAATTTGTTTTGTTTTTTTAACCCCTTAGGGACACAGCCTTATTTCTCCTTAAAGGGACACTGACAGGCCCTATAAACATATTTAGTTATTCCTATGCAGTCATAGATCTATTAAAGTGTATTCCAATGATATAAGAGTACCCCCGTCCGCATTGTAAACCATGTAAAAACAACTTTATATTGATCTGTCAATCACATTTCTTTATGCCTAAGGGGCGTTTTTTCCCATTTCTTTATGCCCAAGGGGCGTTTTTTCTCCTACCCTCGTGCCCAGCCACGCCTCAACTGTCGCTTCCTAGCGCCGCCCAGCTCATTATTATTCACTGCACTGGGCGGCTCTTACATTCTCCGATCCTGTCAGTTGCCGCGCATGCCCGATAGATACTTATGGGCATCTGCGCATGCGCCGGCACCCTCCCAAGCCTGTAATTGAATTCAGCGCCCGAGAGAAGAGCGCTGGATTCAATTGCAGGCTTGGGAGGGTGCCAGGGTGCCGGCGCATGCGCAGATGGTCCGATTGAGGCCGATGCCCATAAGTATCTATCGGGCATGCGCGGCAACTGACAGGATCAGGGAATGTAAGAGCCGCCCAGTGCAGTGAATAATAATGAGCTGGGCGGTGCTAGGAAGCGACAGTTGAGGCGCGGCTGGGCACGAAGGTAGGAGAAAAAACTCCCCTTGGGCATAAAGAAATGGGAAAAAGCGCCCCTTGGGCATAAAGAAATGTGATTGACAGATCAATATAAAGTTGTTTTTACATGGTTTACAATGCGGACAGGGGGTACTCTTATATCATTGGAATACACTTTAATAGATCTATGACTGCATAGGAATAACTAAATATGTTTATAGGGCCTGTCAGTGTCCCTTTAAGGACCAGGCCATTTTTTTGCAAATCTGACCAGTGTCACTTTAAGTGGTGATAACTTTAAAACACTTTGACTTATCCAGGCCATTCTGAGATAGTTTTTTCGTCACATATTGTACTTCATGACACTGGTAAAATGAAGTAAAAAAAAAAAAACATTTTTATTTATAAAAAATACCAAATTTACCAAAAATTTGTAAAAAATTAGCAAATTTCCAAGTTTCAATTTCTCTACTTCTATAATACATAGTAATACCTACAAAAATTGTTTATTACTTTACATTCCCCATGTCTACTTCATGTTTGGATCAATTTGGGAATGATATTTTATTTTTGGGGATGTTACAAGGCTTAGAAGTTTAGAAGCAAATCTTGAAATTTTTCAAAAACCCACTTTTTAGGGACCAGTTCAGGTATGAAGTCACTTTGTGAGGCTCACATAATAGAAACCACCCAAAAACCACCCATTCTAGAAACTACACCCCTCAAGGTATTCAAAACTGATTTTACAAACGTTGTTAACCCTTTAGGTGTTCCATAAGAGTTAATGGCAAATGGTGATAAAATTTCTGAATTTTGATTTTTTGGAAGATTTTCCATTTTAATCAATTTTTTCCAGTAACAAAGCAAGGGTTAACAGCCAACCAAAATTCTATATTTATTGCCCTGATTCTGTAGTTTGCAGAAACACCCCATATGTGGCTGTAAACTACTGTACGGGCACACAGTAGGGCGTAGAGGGAAAGGTGCGCCATATGGTTTTTGGAAGCCAGATTTGCTGGACTGGTTTTTTGCCACCATGTCCCATTTGAAGCCCCCCTGATGCATCCCTAGAGTAGAAACTCCATAAAAGTGACCCCATCTAAGAAACTACACTCCCTCAAGGTATTCAAAACTGATTTTACAAACTTTGTTAACCCTTTAGGTGTTGCACAAGATTTAATGGAAAATAGAGATACAATTTCAAAATTTCACTTTTTTGGCAGATTTTCCATTTTAATATTTTTTATCCAGTTACAAAGCAAGGGTTAACAGCCAAACAAAACTCATTATTTATGGCCCTGATTCTGTAGTTTACAGAAACACCCCATATGTGGTTGTAAACTGCTTTACGAGCACACGGCAGGGCGCAGAAGGAAAGGAATGCCATACGGTTTTTGGAAGGCAGATTTTGCTGGACTGGTTTTTTTGACACCATGTCCCATTTGAAGCCCCCCTGATGCACCCCTAGAGTAGAAACTCCAAAAAAGTGACCCCATTTTAGAAACTACGGGATAGGGTGGCAGTTTTGTTGGTACTAGTTTAGGGTACATATGATTTTTGGTTGCTCTATCTTACACTTTTTATGCGGCAAGGTAACAAGAAATAGCTTTTTTGGCACAGTTTTTTTTGGGTTATTTTCAACATTCATCTGACAGGTTAGATCATGTGGTAATTTTATAGAGCAGGTTGTCACGGACGCGGCGATACCTAATATGTATACAATTTTTTTTATTTATGTAAGTTTTACACAATGATTTCATTTTTGAAACAAAAAAAAAATCATGTTTTAGTGTTTCCATAGTCTAAGAGCCATAGTTTTTTCAGTTTTTGGGCGATTATCTTGGGTAGGGTATGATTTTTGCGGGATGAGATGACGGTTTGATTGGTACTATTTTGGCGTACATGCGACTTTTTTGATCACTTTTATTACCTTTTTTGGGAAGTAAGGTGGGCAAAATTTCAATCTCATCATAGTTTTTTATTTTTTATGGCGTTCACCGTTCGGGTAAAGTAACATGACCGTTTTATAGATCAGGTCGGACGCGGTGATATCAAACATGTGTACGGAATTTTATTTTTTTCATTTTTAATCAGTGATAAATGTGTTTTTTGATTTTTACTTTTTTCCCACTTTTTTTGACCCAGACCCACTTGGTTCTTGAAGATCCAGTGGGTCTGATGTCTGTATAATACAATATATAGTGTACTGTACTGTATTTTACTTACACTTTGTCTGAACAGATCTATGCCTTTAGCACAGATCTGTTCAGCACCATGGACAGCAGGATGCCTGAGAAGGCGTCCTGTTGCCATGGGAACCTTCCCCATCTGCTCAGTTGTGGCCAGAACTGCGCAGACGGGAAAGGGTAAGGAGGGGGGCTCCCTCCCTCTGTCACCCCATCCTGTCGGGGTGCTGCAAAGGCACAGCAGCCCCCCGATGGGAGAGGGAGCTCCCGACTGTTAACCTCTGCTATTCCATACCGCGGTCCGTACGGACTGCGGTATGGAAAGGGTTAAACGGCTGACATCGCATCACAGATGTCAGCCGTTTATACCAGAGTGTCAGCAATGTGCGGACACTCTGGTATAACCACTGGCCACCAATGATTATTCAAGAGGAGGCGGCGGGGGATCGCGATCCCGCCTGCCGCACCGCCCGCAACCCCCCCTGCACCTCCCGCCGCCATAAAATCATTCAGGGGTGCAGGGGGGGTTGAAAAAACTATATTTTAGGCATATAAAGTTTCTGATCCCCGCGGTCCTGAAAGCGCAGCAAACCGCAGGTCTAAATTGACCTGCGGTTTGTTGCGATCGCCGACATGGGGGGGGTCACGGGACCCCCCCGCGCATTTAGCCGAGGTGCCTGCTCAATGATTTGAGCAGGCACCTTGTTCCGATCACAGCCGGCCGGGCGGCAGTGATCGGAACAACACATGACGTACTGGTACGTCATGTGTCCTGAAGAGGTTAAATGTTCCACTTAATAATATATATATATATATTTTTAAAAGACATTTAAAAGAAATCTACCGAGTTGTGTTTTGCTTTCTACAATGTCAGGTGTGACTTATGCACTGGGAAACCATGGCAGGGGTGTCCATGCTATGCTGCCAATGGATCAGTACACATATGGCTTAGGGTACTTTCACACTAGCGTTATTCTTTTTCGGTATTGAGTTCTGTCCTAGGGGCTCAATACCGGAAAAGAACTGATCAGTTTTATCCTAATGCATTCTGAATGGAGAGCAATCCGTTCAGGATGCATCAGGATGTCTTCAATTCAGTCTTTTTCGCCTTTTCAGGACAGAGATAATACCGCAGCATGCTGTGGTTTTATCTCCGTCCAAAATTCTGGAACACTTGCCGGATCCGGCATTTCCCATTGAACCGCATTAATGCCGGATCGAAATCCTACCAAGCATCAAGTCATAATTTAGTTGATGTCAACACTAAACGTTCCATCTAAGTGACATTCCTGATTCATATATGTCCAAATGAGATTTCTTTTTTGTCCTGAACAATATTTCAGTGCACCGAATTTGCATGCACAGTTTACCTAGTGGTCTTTTTGATTTTAAGCACCTATATGCACACTGATCAATCTACAATTGTGTATATTTAGATATTATTGTTTACCTTTATATCCAGCTTTACCCAATTGCATGTATTCAGCGTACACTGAACACCTTATACATCTTATTTGCCTACAGAACTGATTATATTCAGCTTATTTATAGCAATGTATCCAGTCTGCATTTAGCACTTATTACATTTTACTTACCTGCAGCACCCAAGTGTATCTAGTTTGCATCTAGCACTTTAATACATCCAGCTTGCATACAGCACTTTAGTGTATCCAGCCTACAATCAGCACTTTAGTGTATCCAGCTTGCACTAGCACTTTAGTGTATCCAGCTTGCACTAGCACTTTAATGTATCCAGCTTGCACTAGCACTTTAGTGTATCCAGCTTGCACTAGCACTTTAGTGTATCCAGCTTGCACTAGCACTTTAGTGTATCCAGCTTGCACTAGCACTTTAGTGTATCCAGCTTGCACTAGCACTTTAGTGTATCCAGCTTGCACTAGCACTTTAGTGTATCCAGCTTGCACTAGCACTTTAATGTATCCAGCTTGCACTAGCACTTTAGTGTATCCAGCTTGCACTAGCACTTTAGTGTATCCAGCTTGCACTAGCACTTTAGTGTATCCAGCTTGCACTAGCACTTTAGTGTATCCAGCTTGCACTAGCACTTTAATGTATCCAGCTTGCACTAGCACTTTAGTGTATCCAGCTTGCACTAGCACTTTAGTGTATCCAGCTTGCACTAGCACTTTAATGTATCCAGCTTGCACTAGCACTTTAGTGTATCCAGCTTGCACTAGCACTTTAGTGTATCCAGCTTGCACTAGCACTTTAATGTATCCAGCTTGCACTAGCACTTTAATGTATCCAGCTTGCACTAGCACTTTAGTGTATCCAGCTTGCACTAGCACTTTAATGTATCCAGCTTGCACTAGCACTTTAGTGTATCCAGCTTGCACTAGCACTTTAGTGTATCCAGCTTGCACACAGCACTTTCATATTCTAGCTGACACACAGCATTTATTGTAACCAGCATATATCTAGCACTTCTGTGCATTCAGTTCATATAGCACTTTAGGGCTCTTTCACACCTGCGTTATTGTCTTCCGGCATAGAGTTCCGTCGTCGGGGCTCTATGCCGGAAGAATCCTGATCAGGATTATCCTAATGCATTCTGAATGGAGAGAAATCCGTTCAGGATGCATCAGGATGTCTTCAGTTCCGGAACGGAACGTTTTTTGGCCGGAGAAAATACCGCAGCATGCTGCGCTTTTTGCTCCGGCCAAAAATCCTGAAGACTTGCCGCAAGGCCGGATCCGGGATTAATGCCCATTGAAAGGCATTGATCCGGATCCGGCCTTTAGCTAAACGTCGTTTCGGCGCATTGCCGGAGCCGACATTTAGCTTTTTCAGAGTGGTTACCATGGCTGCCGGGACGCTAAAGTCCTGACAGCCATGGTAAGTGTAGCGGGGAGCGGCATACTTACCGTCCGTGCGGCTCCCCGGGCGCTCCAGAGTGACGTCAGGGCGCCCCAAGCGCATGGATCACGTGATCACATGGATCACGTGATCCATGCGCATGGGGCGCTCTGACGTCATTCTGGAGCGCCCCGGGAGCCGCACGGACTGTAAGTATACCGCTCCCCCGCTCCTACTATGGCAACCAGGACTTTAATAGCGTCCTGGGTGCCATAGTAACACTGAAAGCATTTGGAAGACGGTTCCGTCTTCAAATGCTTTCAGTACACTTGCGTTGTTACGGATCCGGCAGGCACCTCCGGCAACGGAAGTGCATGCCGGATCCCAACAACGCAAGTGTGAAAGAGGCCTTAGTGTATCCAGCTTGCATACAGCACCTTAGTTCTTGGAACCAACACCAAGACAGTACTCCAAAATGGATATACACGACAGTTCTCTTTCTATCCTTGTGTACTCAGCCATTGTATTTAACATTGTATGTACCCAGCTATAGTAATATATGCATCCAGCCTGCTCATAACACCTGGATATCAACTATAAAACCATTCAACCAGTCTATCAAATTGCTTTTATACCATAAGTATAAATAGATACGTTTTTATACATAATAACCTATTTCAGTTTATACCAGATGAGAGTGTGCCATCACAACTACGGTACATTTTTCCTATCTAAGAATTCCGTTATGGATTCCATTCTTAGATAACCCGAACCTTGTACGCTGAACTTGAAACACAAGTTCGTTCACCCCTACTTATTACTTCTGTTACTAAAATTATAATTATTATTTTTTTTAAATGTTCCACTTAATAAAAAATAAATAAAAAGACATTTAAAAGAAATCTAGCGAGTTGTGCTTTGCTTTCTACAATGTCAGGTGTGACTTATGCACTGGGAAACCATGGCAGGGGTGTCCATGTTATGCTGCCAATGGATCAGTACACATATGGCTCAGGGTACTTTCACACTAGCGTTATTCTTTTCCGGTATTGAGTTCTGTCCTAGGGGCTCAATACCGGAAAAGAACTGATCAGTTTTATCCTAATGCATTCTGAATGGAGAGCAATCCGTTCAGGATGCATCAGGATGTCTTCAGTTCAGTCTTTTTCGCCTTTTCAGGACAGAGATAATACCGCAGCATGCTGTGGTTTTATCTCCGTCCAAAATTCCGGAACACTTACCGGTTCCGTCAAAACGTATGCAAACTGATGGCATTTGTCAGACGGATCAGGATCCTGATCCATATGACCAATGCATTGAAATGCCGGATCCGTCTCTCCAGTGTAATCCGGAAAAAAATGCCGGAACTCGGGGCCGGCATTAATGCGGTTCAATGGGAAATGCCGGATCAAAGTTCCGGCATTTTTTTCCGGATTACACTGGAGAGACGGATCCGGCATTTCAATGCATTGGTCATATGGATCAGGATCCTGATCAGTCTGACAAATGCCATCAGTTTGCATACGTTTTGACGGAACCGGTAGGCAGTTCTGCCAGAATCCTCTGCTGCAAGTGTGAAAGTACCCTTAGGGCATGTTCACATTAGTTAACTGTAATATGAGCAGAACAGCAAAAATAACAAGCTCCACATTCAGCATGTAGTGACCTGAATGGAGCCCAACAGATCTGTTCAGAACCTTTTTCCTGCATGTTATCTGATGGAAGCACCAAATGGAGCCTACAATACGGACGCACACAAGCCCTAGTCTGTCACTGACAACTGGAAGGCGGCCGCGTAAACAATCAGGGAGTCTCTATCTCGCCTCTTCTCACTTTCTCATCCGCCCATTAACATAACCCGCAGCCGACTCGGGGTGAGCGAAGCTGCCCGCAGGGCACGACATGTCGTGTGGGAGGAGGAGGAGGCGGGGAAGACATTAAGACAATAGGCGTCTAGAAAATGGCAGCCCTCTAATAAGGCGGGAGAGACAAGGGGCAGACGTGCAGCTTTTGTCTGACAAGCTGCAGCTGTGCGTGAGGTAATCCCGCTCCCGCTTCAGGACGGCGAGGACTACCCCTTCTCCTCGCAGCCTCAGCCCGCGGCACGACCCACGCTTATTAGGGAGGTTTATTTACGCGACGTATTATTAGCAGCTCCTCGCCTGCCACTTGTCTCGTACAGACGTACACAACATACACGAAGACGGGAGAGATGGGAGGGGGATGGGAAGAGTTGGTTGCCACCCACAAACCCCCCTTCACCAATGACAGAGTGGCAGAGACGCCGCACTATCCCGCTCCCCATTCCCCCTCCTCCTTCCGAATGGTCTCTCCCAGAGGTTACCGGAAGTTGTGCGGCGCTGCCATGTTTTTAGCTGCTTTGTTGTAGGTTTCATGTAGGATCCTACGCTGTTTTTTTTTTTTTTCTTTCCTCCTTCCTTTTTTTTTTTTTTTTCTCCCTTGTGTTCCAGCAGGCGCTTTCCTCCTCCCTCCTCCTTTCCCTTCTTCCCTGGGATCGCCATGGAGGCCAACTGGACGGCTTTCTTGTTCCAGGTAAGGGATAAAGCACCCTAAAATGTCTCTCTTCGCCCGGGATACGCACTATCAGGGCAGCCGTGACCTCCCCCTCCCTCGAAGTAGAGCAGCCGCCTCCCTCCTCTCCCCTCCCCGGGAAGCGGGGACACCCGGGAGCAAACATCCCCCCTCCTCCACCACCTCCTCCTCCCTTCCACATCCTCCTCCTTCCCCGGCCGTGCAGCGACATCAGCCGCTCACATAGAGCAGGAGCCTGGCTGTGCGACCATTCCTGCGCTGGAGAAGCGGGCAGACAAAGAAGCGCTGCCGGGCTGGCCCGGTGCATTCCGCGCACAGCAGCGCCTGGTCCCGTTACGCCATGTACACCGGAGCCCTGAACTTGGTTTGTCCGTAGCCTTGCGCTGTGTCATTCCCGAGACCCCGGGCTGTCCCGCCCCTCCCCCCTGGCCATGGAGATTATGGCGGGCTGCTGCTGCTATTTTCTGCAGAATTTATTATAGCCGGGGGTGGCGGGTTTCCTCGCGTGTAAATCTCGGCAGCGCGCGCTGTCCTCGTCCGTTCCCGCTTCCATGTTTCACCTCAGGACTTGGGGGCTCGCAGTACTTTACAGGAGAGGAACTCCACTGCCCAGCTAACAAAATGGCCACGCAGGCCGTCTCCACAGAAGTGAATAAAACTCCTTGTAGGAATGTGTCTTCTTCATGTTGGACTAGAAGGATTTATAACTGGGTAAAACACTCCATAGATCTGTAATGGTATGGTGGGAGCGGTCACTTGAGGCAGCGTGTATGCCAATGCAGATTGGGGGGCTCACATCACGTTTTATGCCTCTGATTGATGTACACGTTAGGGGGGGGGGGGGGGGGGGAATACAAAAGCACAGCACTTATTTATTTATAATGGAACTTTATGATGAAGAGATGCCACTGTATGGCATCCGTTTACGTTTTTGTATATGTTAAACGGATGGGAAAAACGTGATGTGAACCCACCCTTAGCCCCGTGCAATAAAAGCTGCAGAGCGACTGCAGAAATCCGCTGGTCAATCTGAGGTTAGGACCCCCCGGTGGGCTGGTTTACATCTAATTTAGGCTTTCATCACACTTGCCGTTACTATGTGTTAGGTTTTTGTTTTTACAGTGTGTGCGCTATTCTGCTTGCTTAAACTAAAGGCCCTGGAAGCCTAGTGGATCCATGAGGGTAAGTTCACCCGCGGCATAACCGTAAAATAAAACCCGTGACGCCATTCGGCTGTGTGGAATGGGTTCTTTTAGTGGAGATCTGGTAGAGAGACTGACCCGCAGTGCTGATGCAGACTTCACTCCAAATCTGCAGCAGATCTTCGACTAGTCCACATGTGGCTACTGTGAAGTTTACCACTTGAATGGGGCTAAGCTGCTCCTAGGCCATGTTACAGATGAACGTGACGTCTCATGGCCTAGGGAAAGCTGTGAGAAGGCTGAGGTGTTCACAGGAGGGCGAGGGTCCCAGGTGTCAGACTCCCACCGGTCAGGTACTGATGACCTATCCAGAGGATAGATCATCAGTATTTAAATCTCAGAAAACCCCTTGTTGGAGATGTGGAAACCAGATAGGAACGCTCTTACGTGTGTGGAGGACATGTAGCCTTGTTTCCTGGAGACCGGAAGTGGCGTTACTTTCTTTCACTTGAAGCATTGCCTATAGATGAATTTACAAATATTAAAAGGGGTTTTCTACTCTGCCCATATTGATGGCCTACCATCGGGATAGGTCATCGATATCGGATCGGTGGGGCCTGACAATTGCTGTTTCAAGAAAAGTCAGGGTAAGCACTGCGTTCCCCTCGCGTTTACCTGCTCGCTGTTGTCACTTCAGCAGCGGTGCAGGTGTAATTACGGGATGCACTGTAACTACAATTGCTCTGTACCATTGAAGTGAATGGGAAGGCTTAGGTGTACTCACCGCTGCAGTGTCGACGGAGAGCAGGTAAATGGTGAAGAGAAGGCGGTGCTCGCAGAAGCGCTGCATTCTCTTCAACCAGCTGATCTGTTGGGTCCTCTATTCATCTGCTCTGCCAAAAAAAAAAATAGAGCATGTTCTATTTTTTTTGCGGTGTGACAGCACGGATCGAAATCCCACGGAAACGCTCTGTCTTCCTGATTGTGGACCCGTTCAAGTGAATGGGTCCGCATCTGTGATACAGTGCACACATGGCTGGTGCCCATATCTGTTTATGGGCTGCAATACGGGCACGGCCGACACGCGTTCCTGTGCATGAGCCCTTAGGTTGAACTTGTTACCCAGGCTACATGTGTGGTGTCTATTTATACTTTAAGCATTATGCATGGTGCCAACTCCTTCTTATGTTAATAGGATTGGCTGAATATTCATCTGCAACTGTTCGATTTGGTGAAATTGGGCTTGCTAAAATTAATACAAATTTTGCAGAAACTACACCTTCAGATTTATGGAATGGGTTTTTCAAGCACAGTAATTTCTTCAACAGATCTGCTGCTTGTGGACATTGCCTGGTCGCCGAGGAAGCTGAATCCCTTCACTGCCCATGACCATAAAGATTTTATAATACTTTCATTACCTTGTCCCACAAGTTACACCATTATTAACGTAAAGGCTATGTACACTTCTGGGGGCAATTTTTATTATTGCATTGTACTCATTAGCTAAAATCATTTTTCAATTGGTCTGTCTGTACAGAAGTGAGATTCTCTACTAGCAGAATCCGAATTTTCTCTCTGCTTGATCTGAGGGCTCCTAATCTCTGATCTCAGTCCCTATAAACACTCATCAAAGCTCAATACTTATCTCGGGGTACTTTCACACTAGCGTTTTTGTTTTCCGGCATTGAGTTCCGTCCTAGGGGCTCTATACTGGAAAAGAACTGATCAGTTTTATCCTAATGCATTCTGAATGGAGAGTAATCCGTTCAGGATGCATCAGTTCAGTCCCTCTTACGTTTTTTGGCCGGAGAAAATACCGCAGCATGCTGCAGTTTTCTCTCCGGCCAGAAATCCTCAACACTTGCTGGATCCGGCATTAATGCCGGATCCAGCCCCATGTGTTCTGGCAAAACGGATCCGTTCTTTCCATCCGTGCGGATCCAGCCCCAAGTGTTCTGGCAAAACGGATCCGTTCTTTCCATCCGTGCATGTGCAGACTATTAAATCTGTGTAAAAGATAAATACTGGATCTGTTTTTCTGGATGACAACTGGAGACGGATCCGGTATTGCAATGCATTTGTGAGACTGATCCGCGTCCGGCTCACAAATGCATCAGTTTGCGTCCAGATTGCCGGATCCGGCAGGCAGTTTTCCCAACTGAACTGCCTGCTGGAATCCTCTGCCGCAAGTGTGAAAGCACCCTTACTGATAAGAATGTGGCTTAAGTGTTTGACCTCTTAGTAATTTAAAAATAAAGGTTATTAGATGGCACAAAATGAAAGTGAAAGTAGGATGCACACAGCTAGAAAAACAGTTAACCTGTTGTGACAGAACGGCTCAATATTTTTATTAAAGACCAATTGAGAAAATATTTTTAGCCCCAAATGAGTAAAATGCAATCATAAAAAAAAATTGTCACCAAAATTCTACATAGCCTTTAAAGGGAAGATCACACAAAAAGTAGCTAATAAATCCAATTGCCGGGGGGGAGACTGCTGAGACCCCTGGTATGTTTGTCAACCACTCCATTGTCTTCTATAGGACTGATTAAGCATAATCTATGCTTTGGAGGCCCCTTATCTTTTTGGCTGCTAGCGTCAGGCCCTCAGTAATCCAATATTTATCGCCTGTCTTTTAATATGATACTTTGTAGGGAAAATACCTTTAAAGAGGTTGTCTGTTATTTTTTTTGTTCTTTTGTATGTTTCTAACTGAACAAATATGAGGGGGTTTCAACTCACTCGCTTCATTTACAATGGCCCTGTTCTCCTAGTTAGCTGAGCGTCACATGACCTGTGATGTCAGAGTCTTTACCTGCTCTGATGAGGTGAGGGAGCAGGTCTGTGTATGGAACCTCACTGTAAAGGCTGTTCTGGTTGGAGCCACAAGCCCCGCCCCCTGTACTGCCAGATCTGCTGGCTGAGCTGCCTGCCCTGTGTCTCCCCTCCCACTGGATTCCTCAGCAAAGTTTAACCCCTTCTACCATCAGCAGCACAGACTCTGGGTTAGAGGCTCTGCCTCAGGTACTGAGCAGCTGCAGGGTTTCCTCCTATCCAGGCACTGACAAGACCAATGCTGTGCACAGGATCTTCCCTCCCTCCTCACGCTACAGACACAGCACTGACAGACCGGAGGAGTTCTCTCCTCTACACTCTTCTGCTGTCTGCAGAGCATTGCGCAAGAACAGGTAGGGAGAAGATCCTGTGTGTATCAGTAATGTCATTGTACTGAACAGCTGGGACTTGTAGTCCTACACATACAACGTGAGTATCCCAGCAGTCAGACTGTAGACAGGGAAGCAATGTTTTTCACTCCATTTGCAGTAGGGATCGACCGATTATCGGTTTTACCAATATTATCGGCCGATATTAAGGATTTTTAACATTATTGGCATCTATTTTGCGTATGGGGAACAAGGATTGCGCTGCTGTCAGTGCTCTCCGTGTTCCCTCAGCAGCACAGGGGAGAAGGAAGCAGTGTCTCCCTCCCCCCTGTGCTGCTGCTGCCACCAGTGAGAGGAGGGGCTGTGGCCACTGCGCCACCAATGAAGATAACTATCTCATTAATTCATATACAGGAGGCAGGAGCTGGCTGCAGAATCACATAGCCTGTTCCCGACCTCTATGAGCGGTAGCTGCGATCCGCTGTAGTTAACCCCCCTCAGGTGCCGCGGATTGCAGCTACCGGTCATAGAGGTCGGGAGCCGGCTATGTGATTCCAGCTCCCGCCTCCTGTATATGAATTAATGAGAGAGTTATCTTCATTAGTGGCGCAGTGCGCCCCCCCCCAGTATTAATCATTGGTGGCGCAGTGCGCCCCCCCCCCCCCAGTATTAATCATTGGTGGCGCAGTGCGCCCCCCCCCCCCCCCCAGTATTAATCATTGGTGGCGCAGTGCGCCCTTCCCCCCAGTATTAATCATTGGTGGCGCAGTGCGCTTCCCCCCCCAGTATTAATCATTGGTGGCGCAGTGCGCTTCCCCCCCCCCCAGTATTAATCATTGGTGGCGCAGTGCGCCCCCCCAAATCCCAATATTAATCATTGCTGGCGCAGTGCGCCCCCCCAACCCAGTATTAATCATTGGTGGCGCAGTGCTCCCCCACCGAAGCCCCCCCAGTACTAATCATTGGTGGCAGTGGCCACAGGGTCCTCTCCCCTCCTCCTCATTGGTGGTGCAGTGGCAGTTCCGATCGGAGCCCCAGCAGTGTAATCCTGGGGCTCTGATCGGTTGCCATGGCAGCCAGGACGCTACTGAAGACCTGGCTGTCATGGTAAGCTCCATGCTGCTGTGTGTACTATGCACAGGGCAGCAGGGAGAGTGTGAGGTCCTATTCACCCTGATAGAGCTCTATCAGGGTGAATAGGACTAGGGTTCTAGTCCCTAAGGGCGCTAATAGTTAGTAAGAAAAAAAACCACCAGAATATTAATTATTAATAAAAAAGAAAGATTTACAAAAAAATAACTCGGTATCGGCCCTAAAAAATCTATATCGGTCGATCCCTAATTTGCAGAGTAGGAGGAGGGAAAGGCAGTATTTGTTGACACCCACAAATATTCATGAGGAAAACCAGGGGTCAGAACAAAACTAGGGAAATGAGTAAATATATATAATAAAAAAAAATCTTAGCTTATGTGTATATTGCTGACCATCAGATTTACAGCGCTATATATATTTTTTCCATCACTGACAACCCCTTTAAGGGTGCCTTTACACGCTGCTGATTTTGTTGCAGTATTTTTTGCAACTGAAAATCAGTTCCATTCACTTGAATTGGGCAGCATGCACATGGATTTCTGCAAGCTTTAGGGCTCTTTCACACTTGCGTTCTTTTCTTCGGGCCTAGAGTTCCGTCGTCGGGGCTCTATGCCGGAAGAATCCTGATCAGTTTTATCCTAATGCATTCTGAATGGAGAGAAATCCGTTCAGGATGTCTTCAGTTCCGGACCGGAACGTTTTTTGGCCGGAGAAAATACCGCAGCATGCTGCGCTTTTTGCTCCGGCCAAAAATCCTGAACACTTGCCGCAAGGCCGGATCCGGAATTAATGCCGATTGAAAGGCATTGATCCGGATCCGGCCTTAACCTAAACGTCGTTTCGGCGCATTGCCGGATCCGACGTTTAGCTTTTTCTGAATGGTTGCCAAGACGCTAAAGTCCTGGCAGCTATGGTAAAGTGTAGTGGGGAGCAGTATACTTGCCGTCGGTGCGGCTCCCGGGGCGCTCCAGAGTGACGTCAGGGTGCCCCACGTGCATGGATGAGGTGTCGCATGGATCACGTCATCCATGCGCATGGGGCGCTCTGACGTCATTCTGGAGCGCCCCGGGAGCCGCACGGACTGTAAGTATACTGCTCCCCCGCTCCCCACTACTACTATGGCAGCCAGGACTTTAATAGCGTCCTGGGTGCCATAGTAACACTGAACGCATTTTGAAGACGGATCCGTCTTCAAATCCTTTCAGTTCACTTGCGTTTTTCCGGATCCGGCGTGTAATTCCGGCAAATGGAGTACACGCCGGATCCGGACAACGCAAGTGTGAAAGAGCCCTTATTCAGGTGAATGGAACTGATTTTCAGTCGCAGAAAATTCTGCCACAAAACCAGCCAGAGAAAATGTTAAAGGAGACCTGTCGCCTCTCCTGACATGTCAGGTTTAGTAACTACTTGCATCCCCCGTGCAATAACAATTCTGGAGCATCTTTTCCTATGACTCTATGTTGTGCCATTCCTGTATTATTCCTGATGGAATTTTACAAATGAATTGCCAGGAGTCTACAGTAAAGTTACTGCTGGGTGTTACCAGTAGCAGGTGTGTCTGACTCTGTCCAATCAGTGCTGCTGGTGTCAATGTACTGGGACACCTCCCCAACTGGTAACACCAATCTGTGCCTTTAATGCAAGCTGCTGGTAATTCACTCATAAACGTCTAGTAGAAATAACAGAGGAATGGGACAGCATACAGTCATAAGTATTACATGAGGGATTCAAGTAATTACTAAAACTGACATGTCAGGAGTGATGACAGGTTCTCTTAAGGGTCCATTCAAAAGAACATAAGTACTCCATGCCTGTGCTGTGGATCGCAAATTGCGGTCCCTAATACATGGGCATTAGCAGTGTGCGGATGCAGAACCGTTGACTTAAGTGGTCCACGATTGGCAAGACACGGCAAAAGATAGGACGTGTCCTATCTTTTGCGGTGTGGAGGTACGGACCCGAAAAGCTCGCAGAAGTGCTTCCGTGAGCTTCTGATCCGTGCCTCCATTCCGCAAAAGTTAGGACATGTCCTATCTTTTGCCATAACTTGCGGATTGTGGACCCATTCAAGTCAATGGATCTGCAAACCGTGTACACACCACTGATGCCCATATATTGTGGACCCACCCTTTGCGGGCTGCAGTAAGGGCATGGAGCCCTTCACGGCCATCTGAATGGACCCTTAAGGTGACGCTAAATATAGAGAATGTGGTTGTCTTTTGATACTTGCCTGTTTCCTATGGCAATCAGAATAAAGAAATATATACAGTACCTTACTGGTGGAACATACTTAAATGGGTTTTCTGAGATTTTGATACTGATGACCTATCCTCAGGATAGGTCATCAGTATCTGTTCGTGGGGGTCTGACACCTGGGATGCCCGCTGATAAGCTGTTTGAGAAGCCGGCAGCGCTCCTGTGAGTGCCGCTGCCTTCTCTGTGCTTACCAGGCACAGCTCTGTACATTGTATAGCGGCTGTGCTTGGTATCGCACTCAGCCGTGTTCACTTCGATGGGGCTGAGCTGCTCCTAGGCCACGTGACCGATGAAGATGTCATTACTGGCTTGGAGAATCAGTGTGAAGGCTGTGGTGTTAGTGCATTCTCAAACTGCTGATCGGCAGGTGTCGGACCTCCCAATGATCAGATACTGTTGACCTATCCTGAAGATAGGTCACCAGTATCAAAATTTTGGAAACCCCCTTTAAATTGATTACCCAAACAGGGATGCCTGCTGTCCATTCAAACTGAGTGCACAGGCTTAAGAACCTCATTTGCAGCATTTGTGATTATCTCAGGAAATGAACTGCTAGGTTTATTCCTTTACCCAGCTCTAATGGATCTGTGAGTGCTAAGTTGTAAAATTTGTTTTTACAGTGTTCATTTTCATTCCTTTTGTTTCAGGCTCATGAAGCTTCGCACCACCACCACCACCATCATCATCATCATCAACAGCAGGTTGCCCAAAATAGCCTGTTACCCCTCTTGGGAGCTCCGGTTGAACCTATTGATCAAAAGCCTATGCTACCTATACCTATAACACAGAAACCTCAGCCGCAACCCTCTTCTGAACCTATAAAAGAACCAGTTGTAGTAAAAAAAGAAAAACCCAAAACTTCCTTTATTTGTACATATTGCAGCAAAGCCTTTAGAGACAGTTACCATTTAAGACGCCATGAGTCCTGCCATACAGGAATTAAGCTGGTGTCACGGCCAAAGAAAACACAGACTGCTCCGGTCGTGCCACTTATATCTACTATTGCTGGAGACCATAGCAGAACATCCTTGGTTTCAACCATTGCAGGCATACTGTCGACTGTTACAACATCATCTTCAACTACAATTCCTAGTGCCAGCACCAGCATCCCGACTATGCCCGTCACTCAGCCAGTGAAGAAGCCGAGCAAACCTGTTAAGAAAAACCACGCATGTGAAATGTGTGGGAAGGCATTTCGGGATGTTTATCACTTAAATAGACACAAGTTGTCCCATTCAGATGAGAAGCCTTTTGAGTGCCCAGTCTGCAATCAGCGCTTCAAAAGAAAGGACCGAATGACCTATCATGTCAGATCTCATGAAGGAGGGATTACCAAGCCCTATACATGTAGTGTTTGTGGGAAAGGTTTTTCAAGGTACGACTCGGCTTCTTATTTTAATTTCCAGCTAGTGTTAAGTGGGTTTTCTGTTGGACGAAGTTTTAAGGGCCCTATAAAGTGGCAGAGAATCAGCCAGATAATCACTAACAAGCGTTCATAGGAATGCTCGTTTGCACTTATCTGGCGGTGTAAAGGTGCCACCATTATCCAATGAAGAGTGAAACACACTTTCATTGGATTGTTTGTGCGGGCACCTAAATTGTCATTTGCTGGCAGCAGGTCTTACAGTGTAAACAGCCTCTGCTGCCGGCAAACGAGTTTGTATTGGGACGAGCAATGGCATTAGTGATCACTTCTCCCCATACTGCGGAGGAGATCGCTGACACTGACCTTTTCTGAGGATAGGTCATCAGTTATGAAGTTTCGGAAAACCCCTTTAAGTCACTTCACCCGACAACCCCTGCCACTTAGTGTCCATTCAGAAGTCCGTAGAATGGGTCCGGATCGTGGAATGGGTGCGGACCCATTCGGTCCTACGGACCGCGGCATGGAAGGGGTTAAAACGCATGACATCTGTGAGGGGGCGGGCGGATGATTGCGTGCCTAGCCCCGACCCCCCCCCCCCAGCACCGCCCTGATGATCACGGCCCTCCCGCTCGCACTGCCCGGCCCCCCTCCCTGTGTCCGCCAGCACATAACACAGAGGGCTGCGTTGGGGGGGGGGGGTTTAAACATAAAATAAAGCCATTTTGAAGTTTCTGGTCCCCGCGGTCACAGACCGCGGGGATCAGAAACCTCCCGAAAGCGCTGCAAACTGCAGTTCTGAATTGACCCTGGGTGCCTGCTGATTGATTTCAGCAGGCACCGTGTTCCGTTCGCCCTATGTCCGGAACAGGTTAACAAGACTTTCATCCAGCAGACTGGGGACAAAACTAGCTCTCTTGTTTAAGGTCCCTTTACACGGGACAATTGAGCAGGTGATTGTCGGGAAGGAAACATTCCTTTCCAACAAGCGCCTGCTCGTCACTGGAGGAGACGGCACGATCTACTGCCTGCAAACAACTATTTAGGTTCCTGCACAAGTGATCATAGTACCCCATGTTCTCATGAGTGCCCGTTAGTGATTATCTGACGGATTCTCAGCCTGTGTAAAAGGGCTTTTACTTGTAATATTTAACCCTTTCTACCTCTGGTGTGGAGCTGTGTTTAGAATGTATGACCGACCGTCCTGGTTTAATTTCCTGGTTTTCTTTTCTATTAGGATACTCTGTTGAACATTATCGCATTTGGCAAACAAAAACTAGCAAGCAAAGCTGTTCTTAGGAGAATGATGTACCCCACCATTAGGGCTCATTCAGACGACTATGTGTTTTGTGGTCCGCAAAACACAGATACTGGTCACGAGCGTTCAGCATTCTGCAGAACGCACACGGCAAGCCCTATGATAGAAATGCCTATTCTTGTCCGCAATTGCAGACAAGAATAGGGCCTGTTCTATCCTTTTTGCAGTACGGATGCGGAGAGCACGCAGTGTGCATTGTGCTGTCCACATATTTTGCAGACCCATTGAAATGAATGGGTCTGATTTTACAGAACAGATGCGGACACATAAATGTGGTCGTATAAATGAGCCCTTAGTCTGTTGGGTCTGTTAAAGGGAACTTGTCATCAACTTTATGCTGCCCATACTATTGAAAGCATAAAGTAAAGACAAGTGAGTTGAATTCAGCGATCTGTCATTTATAATTTAAAAGTAAGTGGTTGCCGAGAACCAATATCACAATCATTGCAGACTGGGCCTGGAAAAGAGTCCCGGCCACCTGAGAAGAGTCCTGGTTATTCTTAAATTCCTGCTCTCCCTGCTCACCTAATGATTGAGTCTTCTACCTAGTTTTCTCCCTTTCTCTCTAGGAGAGAACTGCCAAACATCAGCAGATGGGTGAGAGAGCAGGAGATTAGGAATAACCAGTACTCTTCTCAGGTAGATTTGACTCTTTTCAAGACCTGGGCTCCAATGATTATGATGCTGGTTTTTGGCAGCCACTTTTAGCTGATGTGTGACACACTGCAGAAATCAGCATTTCTGTCACTATTTTATTCTGCCCTCAGTGAGGTCAGCATAACGTTGATGACTGGTTCCCTTTAAGCAACATTGGTGTCTAACAAATTGAGATCTCAAATATGAACTCCACCTAACCCACATACACACAGCAATATATGCCATTACTGGAAATTGGAATTGTTGCCGTGCTTAGAATCCGGTAGGGAGCAAGCACCTATTGGCCAACATCACCTTTTCCAGATGTAGTCATAACATATCTGATCTGTTCTTCAACATGCAGGTCACCTCTCTCCAATGGGACATGGACCATGAGGTTCATCCAGGATGGCTACTGTTTTTATATTTATCCAGTTGTTGAAAGTAAAATGTGTTTATTTCTGGGCTGGCCATATACATTAGTCTTTTCTCTGCTGAACCCGCCAAGAGCTGCAGGTTTGGCCGGCAAGCTGTCTGTGGGGAGCTCCTGACAGGAGACATAAGTTGTCTCCAGAAGTGTCTTCTAGCGGCCTTCTCCACTCTCCCATAGCAGGGCTCCAGATGGCGACCAAAATGGTCGCCAATGCGACTTAGAATTTACAAATGGCGACAAGACTTTTTAGTCTTGTCGCCATTTGCGACTAGACCCACCGCCGCAGCTCTAAATACAGCGGCGGGCACAGAAGTTGAACTATCATGTTCTTATCAGCAGTGCAGTGGAAGAGTCTCTCCCTCCCCCTGTGCTGCTGCTGCCGCCGCGGCCAATAAGAAGAGGGACAGGGGGAGGGGCTGTGGCCACTGCGCCACCAATGAAGATAACTGACCTGTGAATACAAATACAAGAGGCGGGTGCCGGAATCAAATAGCCGACACCCGACCTCTATGACAGGGAGCGGCACCTGAGGGGTTAACTGCCGCTGATCGCAGCTCCCTGTCATAGAGGTCGGGTGTCTGCTATTTGATTCCGGCACCTGCCTCCTGTATTTGTATTAACAGGTCAGTTATCTTCATTGGTGGCGCAGTGCGCCCCCAACACCCCAGTATAATAAACATTGAGTGCGGCCCCCCTCAGTATAATAAACATTGGTGGCGCAGTGGGCAGTGCCAATGAGGGTTAAAAAAAAATTAACTCACCTCCTCCAATTGATCGCGTAGCTGCCGGTCTCCTGTTCTTTCTTCAGGACCTGTGGTGACGTCACTGAGCTAATCACATGGTCCATTACCATGGTGATGTATCATGTGATGAGCACAGTGATGTCACCACAGGTCCTGAAGAAAGAACAGGAGACCGGCAGCTACGCGATCAATTGGAGGAGGTGAGTTAATTTTTATTTATTTATTTTTAACCCTCATTGGCACTGCCCACTGCGCCACCAATGTTTATTATACTAGGGAGGGGGGGGGGGGGTGCACTGCGCCACCAATGTTTATTATATTGGGGTGTATATAATGTTTATTATATTGACCTTCTACTACGCATTCTGCATTAAAGAATGCTATTATTTTCCCTTATAACCATGTTGTTATAAGGGAAAGTAATACAGTGAATAGACTTTCATCCTAGCAACCTTGCGTGAAAATCGCACGGTTCAACTGGAAGGATGGATCCGGCATTCAGGCAAATCTTCTGTTTTTTTTCGCCAGAGATAAAACCATAGAATGCTGCGGTTTTATCTTTTGCCTGATCAGTCAAAAAGACTGACCTGAAGACATCTTTTCTGGTATAGAGCCCCTGTGACGGAACTCTATGCCGGAAATGAAAAACGCTAGTGTGAAAGTACCCTAAAATATTAAGTTTAAATCCCCCCCTTTCCCAATTTTACATATAAAATATATAAACAATAAATAAACATATTACATAGCGCTGTGTCAGAAAAGTCCAAACTATTACATTTTTTTAAAATTTCTCCTATGCGGTGAGCATTCGCCATTTTTAGTCACCTTGTCACCCCAAAAAATAGGATAGAACTGTTCTATTATGGGCCGAACGTTTCATAAAATGCGAAATGGACGCGGCTTTTTTTGGTGTTTTTTTTTTTTGCACGGTATTGAGTATCGCAATACTTTTTTATGGTGACGAAAGCGAATCAAAACTTTGGTATCGAAACAACCCTACGCGGATCTGATCGGCGTAGCGTTGTCACGATACCAAAATTTTGATTCGGCGACTAAAAATTTAATTTGGCTCCTAAATTTTTCAGTTCAGGAGCCAATGGCTACTAGGTATTTTTTTTTAGTCTGGAGCACTGCATAGAGTACACTTGCCCGTTTGGCCAAGCCGAATGTATGGGAGTCGGGAGAGATGCCTTCTGCTGAACAGTTAATGAATGTTCATGGGCATTTTAGTGCGGCTTCATCCTGATAAAATGACTCCCGAATTTATGGCTCTTACTGAATGACACCATGTGCTCAACTGTGAGGAAAAAACTGCTGTGTGGATGTGTTAAACTTGCCCGCCTGTTTGGTCACTTTTACACTTGTGTATATTTTATAAGCCACAACGATGTGTGGAACCTACCCAGAGAAAATTATAATGGAATAATTGGCACTTCCATGTGCTGCGCCCATGTCTAGTTACTCTGTGAGAGTGGACTTACAGGCCCAAGGTATTTCATAGTCCCTTAAACTACATTTCTTCTTAATTTCACTTGTTGCAAAAGCTTTTGCTTTCTGGGAATCAGGTAATTTTAAGGTTATGTACTTGAGTAGCTTTATATGATCTATGTTTTTTATAATAAAGCATTTTTTCTCCGACAGACCCGACCATTTGAGTTGTCATGTCAAGCATGTTCATTCTACAGAAAGACCCTTCAAATGCCAAGTAAGAGAATATTATGTGTAATGTTCTAGAATATTGTTTTCTTCTTATAGAGGCTTTACATTTAGGCTGCGGGGCCGCTTTGTGCAATAGAATTAGGAAAAATTGTTGTTTCCACCCAGGTGCAGAAAACCCGTGCCATACTCGCACCTAATACTGTCCGTTCCTACGACTGAGGGGACATTTTATCAATTATGACGTAATTTGCGACAAAAAACAAACATTGCAAATCAAAACTGGTGTGTGTGTGTATATTTGGCACAAATCAAAACGCCATTATTTTTGCTGCATTTTACACCATAATTCTGGTGCAACATACTTAGTAAATGTCCCCCTGAGTTTGCTTCAGTATTATCCCATTTTGGAAACCTACTGACCAGACAACTGTGATGTCCCCATGCTCCTTAGTGCATTGGCCAAACAAGCCATTTTCTGTGGGGCTTGCAGACAATCTAATGTGTATGAGGAGCTCCTGACAGATCATATCTGAGGAGAGAAGAATCAGGCAAACGGACTGACACTTTGATAATGAAGGGGTTTAATATAATCTGCCATGTATTTGCTGCAGATTTTCAGTTTACATGCTATTAGAGATGAGCGAATTTAATATTTTGAAACTTGTTCACACTTCGTTTGGTGGTAAAAGCGTGAACAGTTACCACGGACCATAACGCAATTCTATAACGGAATGCGTAACAGAAATCCTTTAGAGGCATTCCGTTATTCATTCCGTCATAAAAGAAGTCTATGGACTGCATAATGGATCCGTCCTGTTTCCGTTATGCAGGAGAGGACTCACCTGCATGACGGAAATGGGACGGATCCGTTCTGCAGCCCATAGATTTCTTTTATGACAGAATAAATAACGGAATGCCTCTAAAGGATTTGTTATGCATTCAGTCATAGAATTGAGTTATGGTCCGTGGTAACGGAATCCATAACGCCATTCACCTTTTACCACCAAACGAATTTTCATAAGCATTCGTACATGCTGCGAATCCACTAGGGCTAATCTGCGAGTGGCCACATGTTGCACTTTGCACATAGAAACTGCACTGAGAATGAACATCCTTAGACTAGGTTCACACTAGCCCTTGTTACATCCAGAAGGGAACAACCTTCTGTCTCGCGCTCTCTCTCTGTCTCGCGCTCTCTCTCTGTCTCGCGCTCTCTCTCTGTCTCGCGCTCTCTCTCTGTCTCGCGCTCTCTCTCTGTCTCGCGCTCTCTCTCTGTCTCGCGCTCTCTCTCTGTCTCGCGCTCTCTCTCTGTCTCGCGCTCTCTGTCTGTCTCGCGCTCTGTCTGTCTCGCGCTCTGTCTGTCTCGCGCTCTGTCTGTCTCGCGCTCTGTCTGTCTCGCGCTCTGTCTGTCTCGCGCTCTGTCTGTCTCGCGCTCTGTCTGTCTCGCGCTCTGTCTGTCTCGCGCTCTGTCTGTCTCGCGCTCTGTCTGTCTCGCGCTCTGTCTGTCTCGCGCTCTGGCTGTCTCGCGCTCTGGCTGTCTCGCGCTCTGGCTGTCTCGCGCTCTGGCTGTCTCGCGCTCTGGCTGTCTCGCGCTCTGGCTGTCTCGCGCTCTGGCTGTCTCGCGCTCTGGCTGTCTCGCGCTCTGGCTGTCTCGCGCTCTGGCTGTCTCGCGCTCTGGCTGTCTCGCGCTCTGGCTGTCTCGCGCTCTGGCTGTCTCGCGCTCTGGCTGTCTCGCGCTCTGGCTGTCTCGCGCTCTGGCTGTCTCGCGCTCTGGCTGTCTCGCGCTCTGGCTGTCTCGCGCTCTGGCTGTCTCGCGCTCTGGCTGTCTCGCGCCTTTCTCTTTCTCTGGCTGTCTCGCGCCTTTCTCTTTCTCTGGCTGTCTCGCGCCTTTCTCTTTCTCTGGCTGTCTCGCGCCTTTCTCTTTCTCTGGCTGTCTCGCGCCTTTCTCTTTCTCTGGCTGTCTCGCGCCTTTCTCTTTCTCTGGCTGTCTCGCGCCTTTCTCTTTCTCTGGCTGTCTCCATCCGGCTCCGTTAACTATAAAGGAGACCGGCAGAGATCCAGCCGCAACCCAGCGAACATCCTAAGAATTATCTAACGAGTGCCAGTGTGAAACTGGCCTTATTCCTTTTTTTCCCCTGACATGGGCTCTAAATCTGCACACAGAAAACATTCCCATTATGGTCGGTAGGCTCTTCATGTTAGGAGGTTATTTTACATTGGGTTCCTTCATATATTCATTCCTAAAGGGTGCTTTTTTAACTGTAACAACATTCTTGCTCCCTCTTCAAATAAAAACACCCTTTTAATTGGTTTCTGTTCCAGACGTGTACTGCTGCCTTTGCTACAAAAGACAGGCTAAGAACACACATGGTGCGCCATGAAGGGAAGGTTTCATGCAATGTGTGCGGCAAGCTTCTTAGTCCAGCCTACATCACCAGTCACCTAAAGACGCATGGCCAAAGTCAAAGTATTAACTGTAATACTTGTAAGCAAGGTAAAAAGTTTCAAGGTAAAGATTTATTTTTATTTGTCTCACCATTGCCTGTAATAATGTATAAGCAGCTCTGTCACAAATGTTGAGTGCTGTGGGAAGAGAACTGTCTCAGATGACCTGTACCCTATAATATGGTGCTTTTAATTTACTGCAGTATGTTGAGCTAACAGCCGCCTTCAGCTGATCAGTACTGCCCATGTTTAGGGTACTTTCACACTAGCGTTATTCTTTCCCGGCATAGAGTTCCATCAAAAGGGCCCTATGCCGGAAAATAACTGATCAGGCATATCCCAATGCATTCTGAATGGATAGAAATCCGTTCAGTATGCCTTCCGCTCAGTCACTCTCAGGCGTTTTGGCCGGACATAATACCGCAGCATGCTGCAGTATTATATCCGTCCAAAATGCCTGATCAGTCGCCGGAATGAGTGATCCAGCATTAATTCCCATTGACTTGCATTAGTGCCGGATCCGGCATTGCAAAACTGAAGGACGGATCAGTCTGCGCAGACCGGGAAACTGTGAAAAAGACTGCAAGACGGATCCGTCCATCCGCATTACAAGCGGAGAGACTGATCCGTACCCGGATATGTCTACAAATGTTGTCAGTTGTCACACTGACGCTAGTGTGAAAGTACCCTTAGTAATTCTGAATCTTTTTTCATGCTTTGTCTTCTGTAGCATACAGTTAGTTCCGCCCTTGGATTGTAGTGCTCTCCCACAATGAAGCTGCTTGTTTTCCTAGGCAGTCAAGCAATAGAAAGGCTGATGACTTTTTTTTTTTGCCAATAACAGAAAAAAAATAGAAAAACAAAAGTTACGGTAAATTTTACTGCATAAAATGGTCCTATAAGAGCTCATGCACACAAACTTATTTTTATTTTTTTGTCAGCATTTGATCAGCATTTTTGGTAGGTCTGATGCGGACCTATTCAATGGGGCTGCAAAAGATGTGAACAGCACACCATGTGCCGTCTGGATCCTTATGTTCGCTCCGCAGCACCCACAAAAAAATAGAATATGCCTGTGAAGGATATCACCCCTCGTGTCCGCATGACGTCAACTACGTCGAGCTCACGAGACGCGGTATGGTCACTGGTTACCAAGATGTGACGTTACGCCTTCCCGGAGGTAAGGTCAGCTTGGTACAGTTTACACCGACTCCTCCTGTCCACAAGGGCACAGAGAGGCAACAAGCTGAGGGAGCCTGGTCACTGCCCCAGTGAAACAGCACTTCCTCAGCCCGGGAAATCTGCCACCAGCTTCTCGTTTGATATAAGCCCGGTCCGCTAATGGGATTATATAGGGTGAGGAACCAACCCCGCAGTAGCTTATAACTAGGCCAAAACACAGACGTAGGGATTCGTGATCGAGATACAAGACAGCACAAGATTAAATTATATATTTAATCGCCTTAAGGGCACACTAGATAACACATTATGCACAAAGAATATATACAGTGGTCTGAGGTTACGAATACAGGTAGTATGGTACAAACAGGATTACACAGAGTACAAGTCAGTTACCGGGTAGATGAATGTTCCTTTGGGTTATTATGTAATAGTCCTTGGCTGCGGTCACGTATGGCACGATGTGACCCCCTTTCAGAGAAAGACATGACCGCTTGCTGGCACAAGCCTCTTAACCTGTAGCTGGCCCCTCCCCTCCCGGCCTCTGGGAGGGGACCAACCCCTCTCTGCTGGACTGGCAGCAAATGACCCACAAAACACTTTAGGGGTCATAGCTCCAGACCATAAGGTCAAAGGGAGATGGTTCTGGGACCAACGGATCCGCCTGGGTTTCGGCTACCAGTAGAGTCCAAGCATGGTACCGTTATTTGTTTTCTGTGGGGAGATATACATATCTCCCTTCCCTGGCATCCCACCACCACACTAAGACCACGGGCCTGTTCATCGTGACCACAGGGACACAAATATGTATCCGATTTGTGCCTGTGATGGCTGGGCGATCATAATTCCTTTTAAATCGCCGGTTCCATGCTGTCTGCTAGATTTGATTGAACTGGGGAATGGACTAGACCTCGTGCTGAGAGATTCTTCCGGTCACATCATCTTGGTTCCTGGCTGACTGGATGGAAGTGTGAAAAGTTGTAAACACTGGTGGACTGCTAGAGGTTCTCTGCCATCTGCTGGCTTTGAAGCAGGGCCCCCCTGTGGAGCTCACTACCTTTGCTATCTGACAGCTGATGGCTGGTGTGGGGACATGGCTGACATAAAATATTAATCAATATTCCTGACAATGTCCTATTCTTCGTATTACAGATCAGGACAAGACTGTTGTATAGAGCCCAGGACGTTCCATTCCGCAAAATGCGGAACACACACAGCCGGTATCTTGTGTTTTGCGGATTGTCTCACTTCAGCAAATGGCATTTATCATGTAGACAAAGTTAATATAGGGCACTTACTAATGTATTGCGATTGTCCATATTGCCTCCTTTGCTGACTTGATTCATTTTTCCATCACATTATACACTGCTCGTTTTCATGGTTATGAACACCCTACAATCCAGCAGCGGTGGTCGTGCTTGCACACTATAGGAAAATGTGCTGGACTATGCGTACTCCCATGGTCCCAGGCATCAGAGTGTACCGGGGTTTGCCTTTTATCGCGCCATGTTACCTCAGCAGCACAGGGGAGAAGGGGTCACTCTCTCCCGCCCCCTGTGCTGCCGCTGCCAATGAGGAGAGAGGGGCGGACACACTGCGCCACCAATGAAAATTAACCTCTAATACAGATACAGGAGGTGGGTGCGGCGGCAGAATCGCATAGCCTGCGCCCGACCTCTGTGACGGGGAGCTTTTACTGCCGTGGATCGCAGCGCCCTGTCATAGAGCTTGGGTGCAGGCTATGTGATTCTGCCGCTGCACCCACCTCCTGTATGTGTATTAGACGTTAATTATCATTGGCGCAGTGCGCTCTCCCCCATCCCCCCCCCCTCCTCCCCCAGTATTAAAATCATTGGTGGCGCAGTGCGCCCCCACCCGCTCATAACTCCCAATATTAAAATCATTGGTGGCAGTCGCCACAGGGTCCCCTCCCCTCCTCTTCATTGGTGGTACAGTGACAGTTGTGATCGGAGCCCCAGCAGTGTAGTCCTGGGGCTCCGATCGGTTACCATGGCAGCCAGGATGCTACTGAAGCCCTGGCTGTAATAGTCAGCTCCCTGCTGCTGTGTGCACAAAGCCCAGGGCAGCAGGGACAGTGTGAGGTCCTATTCACCCTGATAGAGCTAAATTTTTTTTGTCACCTTGTCCCCCTAGAAATAGGATAGGATTATGGGCCGGACGTTCCATAAAGTGCGGAATGCATGCAGCTTTTTTTTGGTATTTTATTTTTTTCGCATGGTATCGAGGATCACAATACTTTTTTATAGTATCGAAACCGAATAAAAATTTTGGTATCTCAACAACCCTAGTTGAAATGTGATACTTCAGTGAGTGGGTTTAGAGAGGGAGTTAGTTTAGGAAGCAAGAGAGGACAGCTAGTTACTGCATTTTTCTCTAATTAAAATATTTTGCAAAGTTTCTTCTATTCACCTGTACTATTGAATCGAAGATTTGAGAGAAAAAAAAAACAGCACCACTGTATTCCAAACTGGTCACTTTGTTTGTAGAGAAAAGTAAACACTCAAGCAATAAAAAAACATCACCTTCTTGACGCGTTTCGGGCACCCAGGCCCTTTGTCGAAAGAATGGTAAAATAATGAACATACAAAATTTAAAATACACGTTTAGAAAATGGATCCACCTATCAGGAGAAAAGTTAAATTAACAGATGGGAGGCAAACCTAATGTTAAATCAGCCTTTAGGGTAACAACTACCTGTGAATGGAATATACTTCAGCAAGTCTTCAAAGCAAGGATATAGAGCACGGTAAGGGGGTATATCCCTGGATTGTGTTTTGTTTGCCATTTTTGAGTTTTTTTACCGTGCTCATTGGATGGACTATAATTATAAACTGTATTATATACAAACTGGTCACCTAAAGAAAATAAAACGCCATGCAAGCACCTGAGAATCCTAATCCTACTATCTTGAGCCTCAAATGTGTAGAAGATTTCTCGGATAGATTAACAAAACTTGCAACAATTTTTCGTGTAACAGATTTAATGTTTCGTTTAGAGGATCTTCTAATAAAAGAAACAAAGGTGTGGTGGGATTCGACCAGCCTAAAAACCTATCTTGAAAAACGTATGATCCCTAGGGGTCTTCGCATAAAAAAGAAACCGACAATATATGGTGAGGATTTTTCTACCAAATGGAATGGAATCTTATCAGAATGTTTGTTTAAACCGATTGCACTTATTGTGGAACAAGAAGAGAAATTATTGCAGTCCTTACATGTGGATATAAAGGAGATACAGCAATTATTTGAGCCGCACAAGGATTTACAAATTTCCAAAGAACTTGATGACAAATTGAAAATTAACATGTTGAAATTGGAAAATGATATCGCACAAATAAAAAAGAACAAATACAGCCGAGACAATCTGGACTATGAGAGTAATAAAATCTGACTGGAAAAGAAATTCACGTTCCTCTGATACACCGAAATCTATACTCTGAAACAAATCAAAAAAAATATGGTAAAGGACTTTCAGTCACCCAACAGAATAAAGTGTCATTTTCTGATTTAGTCTCTGGTGACACCACAGACAATTCTCAATCCTCCTCGACTTGTCCTTTTACTCCCAATTATGCAAGCCGTGCAAAAAAATGCATTCGCGGAGCCGGACGCAATCACCGGCGAGGGAGGAAGGAGACGCTATCCTTCGAGGCACAAATAAGTAATGTCCTTAACCTCTCTGCCTAGATATTGAGTGAGGAGCATATCTCCTCACTCCTGAGTAAGAGGTTGGGCTTCTCATTGAGCTGTCATTTTGACTTATTCTGGACCATTGTGGACGTTAATAGTTTTTCTCGGCTATTGAATTGTTAAGAGACATTTTTCCTTAATGGACATGGAGTCAAATGAAATAATTGTCACACACAGTCCATTTCCTAATGATAAATTGAATAGCTCTACTGTTCAACCTTCTTTGTTATATCAGGACGAGTTGTCCAGCACTGTTCTTAGACACTTAGGCCCCTTGCAGACGAGCGTTCCTCCTGCAGCGAGTCCGCAACGCAGCTCCCGGCCTAACCTCCCTCTGCTGCCGGGGGTCACATAGCATTATATTCATTTATGATGCTTTGTAACCCTTACAGTTCTGGAATGTATTGGATTACACTGGCATAATGCTGCCAGTGTTATCCAATACATTCCAGAACTGTAAGGGTTACATAGCATCATAAATCAATATAATGCTATGTGAATCCTGTCAGTGCTGGGAGGTCAGGCCGGGAGTTGCGCTGCGTACTCTCTGTGGGAGGAACGCTCATCTGCAAGGGGCCTTAGTCTGAATCTATGAGGGAGAGTACTCAAGTGCCAGCATTTGCTGTTCCGAATCCTGATTTTTGTCTAGTCCAGGACTTCAGTGCTGGATGATTTACAGGATTTGGTAGAGTCAGAACTAGTTCGCCTCCACAGAACCTCCCTGAATAATAAGCATGCTAACAATCTAACTAAAAGTGAGAAAATAGCTCTTTATGGTATGAAAAACAGTGATGGGTTAGTGGTGCGTGCTGCGGATAAGGGGGCATGGTCGTCGTTCTGGATTCTGTACTCTATAGGAAGTTAAATCTGGAGCTTTTGTGTGACACTTCTAAATCGGAAATTACCCTGTGACCCCACTTTACAATTCAGAAATTCCCTTGCCAAACTACTGGCTGAGGGTTTATCTTTAGGGGTTTTGGATAAAGAAATGAGAGATTTTCTGCTCGTCTCCCATCCAATTGTGGCCTCTGTACTCCAGCGTACCGCATGAATTAGCATTACAGGCTCTGTCGCATCTTCTGAACAGTTACAGTTCCTATAATAATGGTGTCAAAAAATTAGGTTTGTTCTCAGTAAAAAAAAAATTAACACAACTATTTCGTTTTTCATGGTGAGTTTTTCTTACAAGTGTGGGGGCTAAATCTTCACCTTCGCTAGCTAACCTTTGTGTCGTAGTGGGAGGAGTCTTATATGCCTTTTCATCGCACCTAATATGGTATGGCAGATTTATAGATGACCTCATTATTTGGGGAGGTCGTCAGGAGGATATCATTGCTTTCGGAACATTTATCAACAACTGATTTCAATTTAAGTTTCACTTAAAGTTTTGACACAGTATAAATTTTTTTGGATCTGTTGCTCTCTGCATGCAATCATAACGTTGTCTCTGCCACTTACATTAAACCTACTGCGGGCAATTCTTTATTGCATGCGACATCATGTCATCCATTACACATCATCAAAAATATTCCAAGGGGCGAGTTTATAAGGTCTAGACTAGGGCTGAAACTATTACTGAATCAAGTAATTTGACCAAAAAAATCCTCGATGCAAATTTTTTGAATTGAAGATTAGTTTGTGTCACGTGACCACGGGGAGTGAAGTGCTTGCTATTACTCCCGCTGGCCTGCAATACTCGCCTTACCAGCACGGGGCCCCTGGGATACTCCACAGCACATCCATGGTCCAATGGAGTGTCGGCGGCGCCCCTGCTGGAAAGGTAAGTTGGTGCGACTAAGGAGGAGTCAGGAGGAGCAGGGGGAGAGATGATTTCACTGGGGGGGGGGGGGTAAGAGATTATTTCACAAGGGGGGGGAGATGATTGCACAGCGGTTGGGGGGGGGGATGATTGCTCAGGGGTTGGGGGGGATGATTGCACAGGGGGAACGGAGCTCATGGCACTGGGGGGAACTGAAGCACTTGGGCTGATCACACAGAGGGTAACTAAGGGTGTTGGGGACTGATGGCAGGGGGTCTGATGAGTTTTTATAAAGGAAAACTGTCTATTATTAAAAAAATTTTTTATTAGAGTACTCGATTAAACATAAAAAATAATCGATAGAATACGTGATTACTGAAATAATTGTTTACTGCAGCCCTAATCTGAATTATTTTGTAATTGCGTGTAGTCTAGACGTAACTGCTCAGATGATGCGATTTTTCAAAGTGAATGTCAGAGAATTTCTAGCTGTTTTTTGGCTGGGAAATATCCCACCTGGTCTTTGGAACGAGGCATAAAATATGCCTCTGATACCAGGAGGAAAGATTTACTAGCTCCATTTTCTAGGGCAGGGGTGCACAACCTGCGGCCCGGGGGCCACATGCGGCCCTCGATACCATTTTGTGCGGCCCCCAAACATCTGGTAAAAGACATGTGTGTCTATGTCTTATGGCTTCTTACATGTATCTTTCATGTATTCTCCTATTAGATGGGAGACCTGGAACTGTAACTAAACATTTATAGAATATACTGTATGTTCAATATGCCAAATATACAGTATTTCAGTTGGTGATACCCCTTTAAGTTTTATTTTCGGCCCTTGGAATTGGTTCAGGCTGACAATGTGGCCCCCAACCAGAAAAGGTTGTGCACCACTGTTCTAGGGGTATGCATGAGAACCAGTCCAAAAAGAAGGGCATTGTTTTTTCCACAGTGTACAGCCAGGAGTACAAACAGGTTACTAATATCATAAATAAATAAATATATTCCTATTTTGTACCAAGACAAGGTTGTCTCGGATATTTTACAAGGGGGGAGTCAAATGTGATGCAAAAAAGAGCTCGTACGGTCGGCTCTATACTATCCCCCAGTTTGTTTCTTTCTGAAAAACCATCATGTACTTGGCTGGAAACAAAAGGCTGTTATAGGTGCGGGCATAAGATCTGTCGCAACTATGTTACAACAACAAAAACCTTTAAATCATACAAAACCAATATTACCTTTTAAAATGTCATCCTATATTAATTGCAACACTAAGTATGTTGTGTATCTCATTTGCTGCACTTCCTTTAAATTGCAGTGCGTGGGATGCAATACTAAGGGTACTTTCACACTAGCGGCAGGACGGATCCGACAGGCTGTTCACCCTGTCGGATCTGTCCTGCCGCTATTTCGCCGTGCCTCCGGATCGCAACTCTTTCCCCATTGACTATAATAGGGACGGGGGCGGAGCTCCGGCGCAGCACGGCAGTTCGCGGTGAGAAGCCGCCAGACTAAAAAGTCGGACATGCAGTACTTTTAGTCCGGCGGCCTCTCGCCGTGCACTGCCCTGCTGCTCCGGAGCTCCGCCCCGTCCCTATTATAGTCAATGGGGACGGAGCTGCGATCCGGAGGCACGGCGAAATAGCGGCAGGACAGATCCGACAGGGTGAACAGCCTGTCTGATCCGTCCTGCTGCTAGTGTGAAAATAGCCTTATACTTTAAAAACAAGGATCCGTAAACATTTATCCGATGCGAATGAGTGTGCACTGAACACCTCTGCAGTTTCCAGACACTTCCGTGATGTCCACAGGGGTGATTTATCTTTTTTCACCTTCTGTGGAATTAAGAGGGTTTTTAAACCATACAGAGGGGTGATCATAAGAAAAATCTACTAGCAAGGGGAACTTTCTGGATTTTTATGCTTGAAACCAGATTCCCAACAGGTTTAAATAGGAGACAGGATGTTATATACCACTATTAACATCAGGCATTTAATGTACATTAATCTGTTGCTTTTATTTTTAGTGTTTTTTTTCGATTGTATTGCAAAAGCCCCTCGAGTGTGTCTGAACAGTGCTCTATATGCTTGCTTTGAAGATTTACTGAATTGTATTCCATTCACAGGTGGTTGTTACCCTGAGGCTGATTCAACATTAGGTTGCCTCCCATCTGTTAATGAAACTTTTATCCTGATAGGTGGATTCATTTTCTAAACGTGTATTTTAACTTTTGTATGTACCATTCTTTTGACAAAGGGCCTGGGTGCCCGAAACGCGTCAAGAAGGTGATGTTTTTTACTGCTTGAGTGTTAACTTTTCTCTACAAATAAAGTGACCAGTTTGGAATACCACAGTGCTGTTTTTTTTTCTCAAATCTTCGATTCAGGAATCTCTGCTCACCGTGGCACGCCGTCAGCTCTCCATACACCGTGGTTCCCTGATAGAGCCGGTAAGGGGGTATATCCCCGGATTGTGTTTTGTTTGGCACCTGTACTATTGCTTTAAGAGAAGTTCTCTGAAAAGTTAGGTCATAAATACTCAAATAGTCCCTATCTTTAGCATAGGTCATCAGTATCGGATTGACCAGGATTTGACTACTGGCAATCAGCTGTTTGCTGAAGCTGCAGAAACCGGGGATGGTCACTACACAGTGGATGGAGCTGTATAGTTTCTGTACCAGGGGCCCTTCAAACAGCTGATCCCCACGATCTGATATTGATGAGCTATTCTCCCCTTAAGGTTCTAGAATACTACCTCATTTGCCATTTATGTGGCATCTGTCTGTCTGTATGTGTAGATAAGGTGGGTACAATTTATTTTGTTAAATTTAAGAACCGATAGGGACAAGACAGTAGGTGCAAAAATGGCAGACAAGAATACTGTTTTGTGGGTTAGGATACTTTCACACTTGTGTTGTGTGGATCCGGCAGGCAGTTCAGTCGCCGGAACTGCCTGCTGGATCCGAAAATCCGTATGGAAACTGATATCATTTGTAGACAGATCCGGATGCATATCTGTCTGACAAATGCATTGAAATACTGGCTCCGTCTCTCCGGTGTCATCCATAAAAATGGATCCAGTATTTATTATTTTTAAAGGTCTGCGCAGACCAGAAGACCGGATCCGTCAACGCGGCATAATACATTTCAAGTGTTCCGGCATTTTGGACGGAGAAATTACTGCAGCATGCTGCAGTATTTTCTCCAGCCAAATACCGTAAGAGGGACTGAACTGATGCATCCTGAACGGATTGCTTTCCATTCAGAATGCATTAGGATAAAACTGATCAGTTATTTTCCGGTATTGAGCCCCTAGGACGGAACTCAATGCCGGAAAAGAATAACGCTAGTGTGAAAGTACCCCTAGAGAAACATTTTGTGTGAACCAGGCATATTATGGCATGGGCTTTGACTCTCTGCATAGGGCATGCATAGCCATTTAGGATGCATACACTGTACTCTTGGGCAGTCCCACAGAGTGAACAGAGCGCCAGTACGCTTGCTTGATCTGCGGCTCTATTCACCCAATCTTTGTGATGCCTGGGCGTCTGACTGCTAATAGTTATTCCCTATCCTGTGGGTAGAAGATAACTTCACATATCCAAATACCCCTTTTAATATGTGAAACTCGCAGCTTACCTTTTATGGTTTTAGTAGTTTCAGTGGCAGATTTAGAAACCAATTCCTGTTGGCAGAATTCCTGTGGTTGTCTTAGTTGTGTGCAAAAATATCACCTCCTAAGGCTACTTTCACACTGGCGTTTTGGCTTTCCGTTTGTGAGATCCGTTCACAGCTCTCACAAGCGGTCCAAAACGGTTCAGTTTGGCCCTAATGCATTCTCAGAATGCATCAGTTTGCCTCCGTTCAGTCTCCATTCCTCTATGGAGGCGGACACCAAAACGCTGCCTGCAGCGTTTTGCTGTCCAACTGACGGGACGGATCAGTTTTCTCTGGCACAATAGAAAACTGATCCGCCGTCCATTGACTTTCAATGGTATTCAAGACGGATCCGTCTTGGCTATGTTCAAGATGATACAAACGGATCCGTCCTGACACACATTGTAAGTCAATGGGGACGGATCTGTTTTCTCTGGCACAAGACGGTCATGGCTATGGAAGACATAATACAACCGGATCCGTTCATGACTGATGCATGCGGTTGTATTATTGTAACGGATCCGCAAAAAACGCTAGTGTGAAAGTAGCCTTAGTTTATATTGGTGCCCTAATGTTAGTGTCATTTTTCAGGAGACTAAGTTACGTTGGAGCCCTGACCTTTAATTCTGCTTTTTGATGATGAACATCTCTATTCTCAGCCTTCAAACCAATAAGCATTAGATGTATAATGTTGGACTTACCTCTTTCTTTCAATACGTTCAGAGAAATTGTGGTGATCTCTTATGATGTAACGTCGCTTTTTTTTTCTGCCTTTCATAGGACAACTTCATGAACTTCAAACTCCAGTTCATTGTAGAATCAAATATGAAGGTATTTCAATGTTTACATTTTAATATGTGCACCTTCTTGTGTCATGTACTGCGGCTACAGTAACTTTTAGTTAACATGTTTTTTCTTGAACTAAAGTGTGCCGTTTTTGTTCTAACGTGCTTTTAGTAGCTACAGAGATGATCACGTGCTGTAGTTTGCTTATTGTATTTTCTGACTAGAGAGTTAACATCTTATTCTATGGGGTTCTGTGTAACCAACCATTTTAGAATTTGCAATGCTGCTTTAAACAGTTCTTCAGATAATGTGGTATTGGTATGAAGCAAAAGAATGTTAACGGGATTTCCGTTACTTTAGTTTTGGCGGCCTATTCTTTAGAATCAACTGATTTGTGGGTCTGCCTGGAATCTGACCCCACTCTGACCTGATATGGATACCCTATCCTGAAAGACTTTTTATACTGGCTGATTGGACCCACCAATCCGATCAAAACCTACCAATAAGCAAAATAGGATTACTATGAAGTAGGCCCATGTGTGCGTTTTTATTTATTGTTTTTGAGATTTGGATTGTGGGCACTTTTAGAAACGGGGACTGATGTGAGTGACAATATCTGCATGATGCTGCTGAATATTTACGTTAGTAAGTGCCTTCTATTAACTTTGTCTTAAAGGCTATGTACACCTTTAGTGGCAATTATTTTTTATTATTGCATTTGTACTCGTGAGCTAAAAATAATTTTTTTAATTGGTCTTTATTAAAAATATGGAATCCTTTTTTCTGTACATAGCCGAGATACCCTAGTATCAACCCGTGGATTTTCTGCCTTTTCCGAAGGGCTCCTTATCTCTGCTCTGACCTTTTATAAGCACTCATTATAGCTCAGTTCTTATCTTACTGATAAGAATGTGGCTTAAAGGGATTCTGTCACCAAGATTTGTGCTATAGCGCTGCGGACATGCACGGCTAGATCACCGCTAGCATGTCCGCAATATACCTGTCCCATAGCTCTGTGTGGTTTTATTAAGTGTAAAAAATGATTTTATATATATGTAAATGAGTCTTGTATGTGTCCAAGGGGCTGTACTAACCTTCCTGGAGCCCAGCCGTGCCCGCCTGTGAAGGAGCCCAGCACCGCCTATGTCCTCCGAATCTCCTCCTTTCATCAACGATAGATTGCCGTAATCTCGCGATGCGCGAACTCGCGCATGCGCAGTTCCTTCCCTGAGGCTGATGCCAGCACAGGGAAAGAACACTATATCGGCACTGCGCGAGCTCGCGCATTGCGAGATTACGGCAATCTATCGGTGATGAAAGGAGGAGATTCGGAGGACATAGGCGGTGCTGGGCTCCTTCACAGGCGGGCACGGCTGGGCTCCAGGAAGGTTAGTACAGCCCCTTGGACACATACAAGACTCATTTACATATATATAAAATCATTTTTTAAGCACAATAAAAGCACACATCTTTATGGTACAGGTATATTGCGGACATGCTAGCGGTGATCTAGCCGTGCATGTCCGCAGCTCTATAGCACAAATCTTGGTGACAGAATCCATTTAAATGAGTGTTTATGTCCTCTCAGTAGTTTAGAGATGAGGTTTGTTAGATCACCAGCAGAAAGTGAAAGTACCAGTCACACAGCTAGAAAAACAGTTAGCCCTTTGTGACTGGCTCAATATTTTTAATAAAGGCCAATTGAAAATAGGATTTTAGCTATTGCCTTTGCAGGTGTACAAAGCCTTTAAGTATTAGAACATTATGGCTGCTTTCTTTTGAAAACAGCATCATGCCTGTTTGTTGTGTAGGTATTCGCTCTGCTTCAGCAAAGTGAATGCGTATTCGCTGCAATACCACACACAATTTATGGGCATGTGTTTGTGCAGTTTTTGGAAGAAAGCAGCCACCCTTTTGTGATGAAACGCTATGCAACACCAGTGTGCATTAAAGGTTACCTGTAGAGATGAGCGAGTGCATTCGGTTCATTAGAATCTATTTGGTCATCTCTAGTTAGCTGTTTTACCACAAAATTAAAATGCTCACCATACTTATTCACCACTAAGTAAGACTTGGTTCACATCATGTTTTTGCTATCCGTTTAACGGATACGTAGCAAAAAGAAATCCTGTAGAATCTGGTAAGTCTTCGTTCACATCACCGTTTAGCCGTTTAGGAGCAGGAAAACGGAAAGGACGGATTCGGCAAATAACTGAGCCGAACGGTATCTAAGGACCCCATAGACTATAATAGGATCCGTTAGGTTTCCGCCCAGAAGATGATCTTGGAGCGGAGACAAAAGTCCTGCATGCACTACTTCTGTCTCCGCTCAAAAATCTTCTTCTGAGCGGAAACCTAACGGACCCCATTATAGTCTATGGGGTCCTTGGGTTCCGTTCGGCTCAGTTATTTGTCGAATCGTCCTTTCCGTTTTCCTGCTCCGAGACCGGAAAGGCTAAATGGTGATGTAAACGAATCCTTACCAGACTCTACAGGATGTGAACCCAGTCTTACTTAGTGGTGAATAAGTATGGTAAGCATTTTAATTTTATGGTAAAACCGCTAACTAGAGATGACCAAATAGATTCTAATGAATTTTTTTTAATACAATGGAACTCTATGGTGACAAATGCCACTGTATATCAGTCTGAGGCATCCGTTAACGTATACCTTTTATGTATTATTTAAATGGATGGCAAAAATGGGATGTGAACTCACTCTTAAAATGTCAGTGATCCAGCTGCCATTAAACTTTTGACAGCAGAAATTGACCTTCAGTAAAATGCATATAGATCTGTGAAAGTAACTCGGGCAGATTTTGCCGCGGCTTTGTTGCAGATTTTTTTTCTCCTGCTGAATTTATAGCCTGTATGGACGGTTATGGTAGATTGACCCATGGCTAATTTGTTTGTCTTCATCTTATAAATCTATTCTATACATTTGAATAGGTTTTGTTTCTGCAAGCCTCATTCAGATGTATTTGCTGCGCAATTACAGTAATGGCTGCAGCAAATCTGCCCTTTAGGTATTTTTACACTTGTCGGGTTTGATGTGTCTGCGTCATATCTGCCACATCCCATTAATGTGAATGGGGATTTCATGACTTAAATGATCTGGGCAGATGTTTAGCAGCAAAATGATGAAAAAATTGATTCCAAATATAAATGGCTTGCTACTTATTTTAGCAGAAATCAGAGCCTTGTATTTCTCCCCTGGGTCTTGTCAGGAAATGTACATGGGGTTTGGAAAAAGCAAATCTGACAAATGTGAACGTAGCCTTAACCATTTTTCGGACCTCCGCTGTACTTGTACAGTGGAGGTTCGGTCTTTAAAGATGCCAAGTTTCTGCTGTTTTAGACAGCAGAAGCTCAGGGCTAATGTCTGCGATTGGCAGTAATTCCAATCGTGGACCTTTAACCCCTCAGATGCCATCTGGAAATGTTAAAACTGGGAGCTGTGCACTTCCCAGCCCATGCTGCCTTCTCCTGGCTCAGATCGGGGAAGGCGGCCATACTAGTAATAGGCTTTAGCCTGTTCAATGCTTACAGGCCGATTTACTAGTATATTCCAATGCTGGCCTGCGAATGGAAGCACTGCATTAGTATATGCTGAATATTGTATTCTGTAATGCGTAGGTATCTATTTCCAAAAACAAGATTAAAACAAAAAAGTGTGTGTGTGTGTATATGTGTATATATGTGTGTGTGTGTGTGTGTGTGTGTGTGTGTGTGTGTGTGTGTGTATATATATATATATATATATATATGTGTATATATATATATATATATATATATATATATATATATATATATATATATACACACACACCTTCTGAGCTGTTCTAGTCCCTCCTTCCATTTCTCCCCCAGTCCCATTACCTTGCCCCGGTCTCTATCTGCACTATCTTCCCATCCTATAACTTAATTACCCCCCCCCCCCCCCAGTCCCTAGTTTAAACACTCCTCCAACCTTCTAGCCATCTTCTCCCCCAACACAGCTGCCCCTTACCTATTGAGGTGCAGCCCATCTCTACGATAGAGCCTGTAGCCAAGAGAGAAGTCGACCCAGTTCTCCAGGAACCCAAACTTCTCCTTCCTACACCAGTTCTTGAGCCACTTGTTAACCTCCCTAATGTCATGCTGCCTTTCAGAAAATACTACCTTTTGAGGTCCTTGCCCTAAGCTTTTGACCTAAATTCCTAAAATCATTTTTAAGGACGCTCCACCTACCTCTAACTTTGTCATTGGTTCCAATATGGACCATGACTGCTGGATCTTCTCCAGCTCCTCCCAGTAATCTGTCAAGCGCCAGGAAGACAACACACCGTTCGACGATCCCGGTCTTTGTGACAGATTCCCTAGCTGTACTTTTGGGGTGTGTATGACTTTTCAATTCACTTTTTATTTCTTTTTGTAGCAGATGAACAGACCAAAAAAAGGCGAATCGGACATTTTGACTTTTCCTATTTTGCCATATGTAATAAACATTTTATTTCTTAATAGTATGGGCATTTTTGAATGTGGCGATGCCCAAGAGGTGTATAAAATGTTTTAATTCTCTATGACAGTAGCAGAGAATCGGTTTATCTCTGAAAAACTTCTTGAACGTCCATTCAGAGATGGCAGCTGCACACTAATCGTGCAGCTGCCCAAGAGCTCTTGTATGACCTTATGGGGGACACAAAGTCTAAAATAAAAAAAAGTTAAATGTTTTTAAAAAATTTAAATTTTCACATTTAAAAATAAAAAATCCCCCTCCCAAATCAGTTGTTTAAAAAATGTTAAATAGAAGAAAAAAAAATTGAATATTTGGTATCACCGCGTCCGCAACGACCGCCTCTATAATATCATATGATCTATTCCATCAGGTGAACGCCGTAAAAAAAAACATTGCGCCAAAACAGATTTATTTTTTATTTTTTGTGAGCTCATCTCCCAAAAAACATAATGTTTAATCAATCGGTTGTATGTACCCCATAACGGTTGCAATAAAAACGTCAACTACTCCCGCAAAAATGAGCCCCCACACAAGGCCATAGCCAGGAAAAAAAAAAAAAAAATGGCTCTATGAAAATTGCAACACAAAAACATGATTTATTTTTCTAAAAATGCTGTTGTGTAAAATGTGAAAAAAGACATATTTGATATCGCCGCGTCCGTAACATTTGGCTCTACAAAAATATCACATGATCTACCCCATCAAGTGAATGGTGTAAAAAAAAAAAAATAGAAAAATGACACTAAACAGCTTTTTTTGTGACTTCACCTCCCAAAAATGAGATAAAAAGCAACCAGAAAGCCAAATGTACCCCAAAATGGTGCCAATAAAAACTACAGCTTGTCTGACGCAGCTCATTCAGCAAAAAAATCAAAAAAGTTATTGCTCTTAAAAACACAGAAAATTCCATGTTAGAAAATCCAGATGCCGCTCCTTCCCTTCTGAGCCCTGGCATATCCCCAAATAACAATTTATGACCACAATTGGGGTGTTGCTGTATTCAGGAGAAAATGGGTAGCAAATTGGGGGGGGGGGGGGGGGGGGGGGCGGGAATATTCTTCTGTGATAAAGAATGTTTGGGCCTAAAGCACCATTTTCTTGTTAAAAAAAATAAATAAAAATTATATGTAAGTTTTCATTTTCACACCCAAGTATTAAAAATTCTATGAAACGGCTGTTGAGGGAAGTGCTCGCTACACCCCTTTAAAAATTCCTTGGGTGGTGTAGTTTGCAAAATCTGGTCACTTTTTGGGGGTTTTCACTGCGGGGTTACCTCAGGGCCTCTTCAAATGCAATATGGTGCCCAAAGACCAACCATTCCAGCAAAATCTGCCCTCCAAAAAACTTATGGTGCTCCTTGCCTTCTGTGCCCTGTTGTGTGCCCAAACAGCGGTATATGACCACATATGGGGTGTTTCTGCAAACTGCAGAATCAAGGTAATAAATATTGAGGTTTGTTTTGTTGTTACCCTTGATGTGTTCCAGGAAAAAATTTATTAAAATGGAAAATCTGCAAAAAAAGTGACATTTTGAAATTTCGCCTCTATTTTGCTTTAATTCCTGTGGAATACCTAAGGCCCCTTTCACACGGGCGAGATTTCCGTGCAGGTGCAATGCATGAGGTGAACGCATTGCACCCGCACTGAATCCGGACCCATTCATTTCTATGGGGCTGTGCACATGAGCAGTGATTTTCACGCATCATTTGTGCGTTGCGTGAAAGCCGCAGCATGCTCTATATTGTGCGTTTTTCACGCAACGCAGGCCCCATAGAAATGAATGGGGCTGCGTGAAAATCGCAAGCATCCGCAAGAAAGTACGGATGCGGTGCGATTTTTCACGCATGGTTGCTAGGAGACGATCGGGATGGGGACCCGATCATTATTATTTTCCCTTATAACATGGTTATAAGGGAAAATAATAGCATTCTTAAAGGGATTCTGTCACCAGGTTTTGGGCTATAGAGCTGCGGACATGCACGGCTAGATCGCCGCTAGCATGTCCGCAATATATCTGTCCTATAGGGCTGTGTGCTTTTAATTTCTTTAAAAAAGGATTTTATAGATATGTAAATTAGTCTTGAATGTGTCCAAGGGGCTGTACTAACCTTCCTGGAGCCCAGCCACGCCCGCCTGTGACGGAGCCCAGCACCGCCTATGTCCTCCGAATCTCCTCCTTTCATCAACTATGTCATACCCAGCCACGTGGATGATGGCGCTGTTATGTGGGGGATCTGTGGATGATGGCGCTGTTATGTGGGGGATCTGTGGATGATGGCGCTGTTATATGGGGGATCTGTGGATGATGGCGCTGTTATGTGGGGGATGTGTGCTATGACACATAGGGCCATGAGGGAGGCCAGCATAAGACGCACATCTAGCATCTTATGCTGGTCCCCCTCATGGCCCTATGTGTCCCCTCATGTGTCCTAAACTGCGCACATAACTGGCTTTGTGTGTAAAGTATTTTACTACTGTCTGAAACAAGCTCTCTCCTATTGATAAAATGGCCAGCCTCTCTACTCACTCTCACTATGAATGCACTGCAGCGAGCTGGCCGGCGCGTGACTGACATCACTTAGTCACGCTCCTGCTTCCTGAATTAAGTGACGTCAGTCCCACGCTGGCCGGCCAGCTCGCTGCAGTGCATTCATAGTGAAAGTGAGTACAGAGGCTTGCCATTTTGTCAATAGGAGAGAGCTTGTTTCAGACAGTAGTAAAATACTTAACACACAAAGCCAATTATGTGTGCGGGGCCCCTTCATATATAATCGCAGCACTGCATTCCAAAATCGATGATCTTTGTTTTATCAATAAAAAAAAATTAAAAAAAAAAAGTACAGCGGCTCACCCCCTCACCGTATGGATAAGGTGCTCACCCTCTGGTCCCACCCTCAGGACCACAAAGAAACAAATGAGGTGTAAGCAAATATGAAGGGAAACACCAATATGCGATAGTAATAATATACTTTAATATTCTAAAAACATACCCCTAAAAATGAATAAAACATGCATGATAAACACAAATACGTGAATGTCCTTTGGATTCCACAATCCTCCACACTTATATTGCACTTATATAGAGATTCCTAAGTCCACCAAAAAAACACTCAACAGAGCCTCTATGGCAAGCTGCTCATATATCATAAATATCAGCCAACTGTTGTTTCTATTAAAACTTCTGGCGACGTAGCGGCAATGTCAATGTGTCCCAGTCAGACTTATGTTAGTGCTTTGCGCTAATCCTGTTTGTATACCATTAGCACTATAGCCGCAACAGTTGTATTTCAACAGAGTATTCTGGCATAAAGTTCTGGTGTCCCGCAACTAGAATCCTGCGTGCTCACTGACAAGCACCTGTTACAATCAATAATGCTGACTTCACAATGAGACAAGCAATGACGTTACTCAGTCTCTTCATGCGTGTTTCAATGGTCACTTGAGAGCTCGGTCTTACCCCTCTTCACTGCCTCACCGCAGCGTTGATCCCAGGTGGCCGTACACCAGCGGCGTCCCACGTGGTGTGCTGGGCCTATGCGTGGCATCCCACGTGACCTGGTTGCCTAGGGGACCGGATAGAAGCTTTGCTGATGTCACTACTAGGCGACTGCTCCCTCAGCTTTTGGATTCAAGCGGTTTCTTTTGCTTTATCCTTTATTTCCAAGTTGTCGTTTACTACTTTTTCTCTCTTTTAGATGATTCCACGCTCACTCTGTAATGCCAGACTCACTCTGAGTTGGCCACTGAGGAAGGGGCGTAAGACCCCGAAAAGAGTCTGGCATTACAGAGTGAGCGTGGAATCATCTAAAGAGAGAAAAAGAAGTAAGTAAGTGCACTTTGACTTATCCAGGCCATTCTGAGATTGTTTTTTCGTCACATATTGTACTTCATGACACTGGTAAAATGAAGTCAAAAAAATTATTTTTTTTGCCCAAAAAAATACCTAATTTACCAAAAATTTGGAAAAATTTGCAAATTTCAAAGTTTCAGTTTCTCTACTTCTGTAATACATAGTAATACCCCAAAAAATTGTGATGACTTTACATTCCCCATATGTCTACTTCATGCTTGAATTATTTTGGGAATGATATTTTATTTTTTGGGGATGTTATAAGGCTTAGAAGTTTAGAAGCAAATCTTGAAATTTTTCCGAAATTTACAAAAACTCAATTTTTAGGGACCAGTTCAGGTCTGAAGTCACTTTGTGAGGCTTACATAATAGAAACCACCCAAAAATGACCCCATCTAAGAAACTACACCCCTCAAGGTATTCAAAACTGATTTTGGATACATTGTTAACCCTTTAGGTGTTGCACAAGAGTTATTGGCAAATGGGGAGGAAATTTGAGAATTTCATTTTTTTGTCTAATTTTTCATTTTAACCCATTTTTTCCACTAACAAAGCAAGGGTTAACAGCCAAACAAGACTGTATCTTTATTGCCCTGACTCTGCCGTTTACAGAAACACCCAATATGTGGCCGTAAACTACTGTACGGCCACACAGCGGGGCGTAGAGTGAAAGGTGCGCCGTTTGGTTTTTGGAAGGCTGATTTTTATGGACTGGTTTATTTACACCATGTCCCATTTGAAGCCCCCTTATGCACCCCTAGAGTAGAAACTCCAAAAAAGTGACCCCATTTTAGAAACGGCAGGATAGGGTGGCAGTTTTGTTGGTACTAGTTTAGGGTACATATGATTTTTGGTTGATCTATATTACACTTTTTGTGCGGCAAGGTAACAAGAAATGGCTTTTTTGGCACGTTTTTTTTTTTTTGTTATTTACAACTTTCATCTGACAGGTTAGATCATGTGGTAATTTTATAGAGCAGGTTGTCACGGACGCGGCGATACCTAATATGTATACAATTTTTTTTTATTTATGTAAGTTTTATACAATAACTTCATTTTTAAAACCAAAAAAATGTTTTAGTGTCTCCATAGTCTAAGAGCCATAGTTTTTTCAGTTTTTGGGCGATTATCTTGAGTAGGGTCTCATTTTTTGCGGGATGAGATGACGGTTTGATTGGCACTATTTTGGGGTGCATATGACTTTTTGATCGCTTGCTATTACACTTTTTGTGACGTAGGATGGCAAAAAATTGCTTTTTTTACACCTTTTTTTTTTATTTTTTTTACGGTGGTCACCTGAGGGGTTAGGTCATGTGATATTTTTATAGAGCCGGTCGATACGGACGCGGCGATACCTAATATGTATACTTTATTTTTATTTATGTAAGTTTTACACAATGATTTCATTTTTGAAACAAAAAAAATCATGTTTTAGTGTTTCCATAGTCTAAGAGCCATAGTTTTTTCAGTTTTTCTGCGATTATCTTGAGTAGGGTCTCATTTTTTGTGGGATGAGATGACGGTTTGATTGGTACTATTTTGGCGTACATGCGACTTTTTTGATCACTTTTATTACCTTTTTTGGGAAGTAAGGTGGGCAAAATTTCAATTTTCTCAGTTTTTTATTTTTATGGCGTTCACCATGCGGGGAAAGTAACATGACCGTTTTATAGATCAGGTCGTTACGGACGCGGCGATACGTAATATGTGTAGTTTATTTTATTTTTTTCATTTTTATTCAGTGATAAATGTTTTTTTTTAATCTTAACTTTTTTTACTTTTTTTTTGACCCAGACCCACTTGGTTCTTGAAGATCCAGTGGGTCTGATGTCTGTATAATACAGTACAGTACAATATATATTGTACTGCACTGTATTTTACTTACACTGAACAGATCTATGCTTTTAGCATAGATCTGTTCAGCACCATGGACAGCAGGACCCCCTGAGCAGGCGTCCTGTTGCCATGGGAACCTTCCCCGTCTGCCACAACTTCGCAGACGGGGAAGGGTAAGCACAGGGCTGTCGGGGGGCTCTCTCCCTCTCCATCGGGGGGCTGCAAAGGCACGGGAGCTCCCTGACTGATGACAGTTAACTTTTTCCATACAGCGGTCCGTACGGACCGCGGTATGGAAAGGGTTAAACGGCTGACATCTGCACAGATGTCAGCCGTTTATACCAGGGTGCCAGCAATGTGCTGGCACCCTGGTATACCCACTAGAAGCCAACGATCATTCAAGGGGAGGCGGGCGGGGGATCGCGATCCTGCCTGCCGCACTGCCCGCCTCCCGCAACGCCCCCACCGCCTGCGACACCCGCACCACCCGCCGGCATCAAATCGTGCAAAATCAAATATTGATTTTAGGCACTCTAAAGTTTCTGATCAGAAACTGCAAAAAGCGCAGCAAACCGCAGGTCTGAATTGACCTGCGGTTTGCTGCGATCGCCGACACGGGGGGCCCCCCCCCCCCCCCCCGGCGTTGTGACAGGTTGCCGGCTGAATGATTTCAGCCGGCATCCTGTTCAGATTAACCCCTGGGGCGCCGGAATGCCTATTTAAAGTTAGGACGTACCGGTACGTCCTTGGTCCTTAAGGACTCGGGAAATAGGGCGTACCGGTACGTCCTATGTCCTTAAGGGGTTAATATACAAGTTGTGCTGAATATGGTGACAACACATGTGTGCATGTGATTTTTGTTTTACCATTTGTACAAAATAAACCTACTTTTTTTTCTTCTTTTTTTTTAAACCTTTATTAACCTTTTAGAAACCATCTAACACTGCTAGCGTATCATGAATAGAAATAAAACTGCTAGTTTGTCACTTGAATGTGTAAGAACACCTTATGTTGGGACTTTGATATATTACTTTTCCTCTTATTTCAGCTCCAGACTCGCTCTATTGTGCTGTGGATCAGAATCATAGGACCTTTTCAATAGGTGATTTTATGTCTTCATATCAGTTGATTCAGAAACCATGCATATGGCACTGTAACTGTTATATTGATTGAATGTAGTCAGCAAACTAGCTGCCTAGTTTTATAGTTGATGCTGTCTTACCCTTTACTAAACAGTGCCTGCGGATAACCAATTTCTTTTTCTTCCAGATACAAGCAACATGTGCCAAACTTCTACTGCACCTCAGACATCTGTAACACTTACTTCTCCCTTCAATATTACATCCTCCATGGCAGCATCAGGAACCCTGACCAACCCAGTAACAGTTGCAGCAGCCATGAGTATGAGGAGTCCTGTCAATGTCTCAAGTCCTGTTAACATCACTTCATCTATGAATCTGGGGCATCCAGTGACGATAACTACACCAATATCAATGACTTCACCTTTGTCTTTGACATCACCGGTTAATTTGCCTACGTCGGTCACTGCTCCAGTTAATATAGCACACCCAGTCACTATAACCAGCCCTATGAATCTCCCAACTTCAATGACTTTAGCTGCCCCATTAAATATAGCTATGAGGCCGGTGGAGAGTATGCCATTCTTATCTCAAGCGCTACCTTCTACATCACCTTGGTAAAGAAAAATGGATTTATAGATAAATTTACAGCAGTATTATCGGGTTGTTCTGTAGTTCTCTACAAGCAACTTGTTTCTGATATAAGAAGGAGATACAATTTCATTGCTCATTTTTTAGTATTTGGGATTTGTTTGTCCTGGACCACATCCACTTAGAGGAGAGGGATAAACTATAACTGAAGACTGAATATAGGCTAGAAGACTGTTTGACAGATTTAAAAAAATATTAGTATTTTACCTGTTTTTTAATGATTTTAATAACACTAGCAAGATTTCATTTTTTTTTATTCGTATACCAATGAATTGGATACATTTTTCTTTTTTTTTAAATCCCTTTCTTTTTGGGGGTGATGTTCGTTCAGGCAACTTGTGTGCGATTTTTAAACTGTTAATATTCCAAGTAATTGAAACATGCAGATTGCACAGTAAATGTCTTCATATTAATCTGCCTTTCACAGTGATGAATCACGTTTGCAAACAGTATTCCATAGGAAGATGGAAGTACCCCACACTGGCAGGAAGGCAGATACAAATCTGGTCTGTCTCACATTGAGTGAATGCCCAGGTTTATACGCAAACAGTTCTAAAACAAGCAAAAATACCAAGAAGCTTTTCCCTTTTGCTTCCTGAATCCTCAGCATTTGGAATGTAAATATTATTTCTGTGTTTAACCTGAAGGGAATATTTGATCGAAATTATTGGCAAAGAACAACAAAATAGAGGCATCTTCACAAATTGCAAAGACTTTAGATTCAGTATGAGAAGGTTATGGTGGTGTGCTTCCAAAGCTGGTGGTTCCATCATATTCCCTCAGGATGTTCTCCTCTGAAGCGTTGCTACCATCCTTCGCTGAGGTGTCCATTATAGCACTAAACAGCACATTAACCAGCATGAAACAAACATACGGAATGCCTGTCAACTGAAAATGAAACGCAAAAATTGGGTGTAGAAGCACAAGAACTGAATGTGTTAATCTTTACCCATTTGGATTGCTGATGGGTCAGAAAGTTGAGAAGGAACTGTTGTCTTCTATTAAAATTGTATACAGTTTGATTTTTCTAACCACTAACTAGGTAGTGAGCCCTACAAGACAAACCAAGATAATATTGAGATATATTTGTGGTTTTTGTTTTGAGTTCCTTTTTTCTTTCTCCCCCCTTATGAAATTTCTTAATTGTGTGCTGTAGAAAGCTGTGTTCGGTGTGTAAATATGTTAGCATTTTTTATATCCAGATCCTTGTTCTTGCTAGTATTATTCTTTTAGCGAAAGTGGGATATTGCATATTCTGGCCTGTTCCCAAAAGCACTTGCTTTTTGGTCAGATTACACACTTAAGAACACCTCATTCATTACTTATAGCTATATTTTTTTATTTTTTACTTTATTCCTCATCCGACATGTTACCCAAACTGTAGTCAACCAAAACAAGATTTCTACTTTTAGAGCATCATGTAAACTGAACTTTTTTTTTCTCATTATAGATATGCATTAAATTCTTAAATTGCTGTAGATACTAGCAAACACATTTTATAATCAATGTGTTGCAGACTGTTTCAGCCATTCAGTTTAGCGATACTTAAAAAAAAAAAAAAAAAAAAAAAAAAAGAGAAAACTCTACATTTACTTTTTTATCAGATTGAGAGTAATTTTTATTTATACATTTCAACCTATTTTCTGCTGCATGAATTATTTTATACCAGCAGATAATGGGATCAATGGATTAAGTAGATCACATATTCTAAAAATAAAGGCCTATTCAGCCATTGCAGTACAAAAAATGGCATGCTTTAAAAGAGGACACTTCTCACATGAGAAGCCTTTGGATAGAAAATTACAGACAGTGTGGGGGCTTGATATATACAATAAATAGAATTCAGTGTAAAAATATTTTATAACTGATCTTTTATATTGTAGGACATAAACTGTACATCTTTTGTATATACAAAAGCTTAGGTACTTTCTGTTTAGCAGAAAGCAACCACATTCCTACACTTTTAATGTATATGTTTGTTATATTGTCTGTGTAAACACATGCCCCTTGTTTGTGCCTTTTTAATTAGTTTGTCTCAATAAACAAAATGTAGAGAGTTTTCTCATCTTTATGGTCCTCATTCAAAGCCGACATAATAAACACGTCTCCTTCAAGGTGTTGTCTGGGTCAGAGCTGAACCCGGACATATCCCCATTTTCACCCAGGCAGCCCCCCTGATTGGAGCAATTCATGCTCAGATTCTCTCCTTTGCCCTGCGTTGAATCGCGCAGGGCAGAGGCATTTTCAGGTGTTCCGGTGACGAACCGGGCTCTCCTTAGGGCTGCCCGGCGGAGGCTTCTGCCCAGCAGTGAGCCCGGTGACGTCACCGAACACACTGCTGGACGAAAGCCTCCGCCTGTCAGTGTGTTGTTGTAAATAAAAGAGCCCTTGCCCTGCGTGATCCAGCGCAGGGCAAGAAAGCGCATCGGAGCATGACCTGCTCAGATGCCAACATTAGGGGGTATGTTTGGGTTCATCTCTGAACCTGTACAACCCCTTTAAAGAGATTAAAAATGTTGGACAAGCTCCCAGGTGCCTTAAAAAAAAAAAAAAAGTTCAACTGCCGCCCCATGAAAAGTCATCCTGCCATTGCAGTAGTTATGTGACTGACAGTGATTGGCTCCAGCAGGCACATGCCGCCTCACTGCTGAGCACAGTGATTAGCCGCATGGGCACATGCTATACACCTGCATGTCAAATAAAAAACTAAAGGTATCTCTTAGCAACCATCTGAAAATCGCATCCGCATCACTATGGGGCCAGCGTTGCATGAAAAACGCAGAATATAGAACATGCTGTGATTTACACACAAGTGATGCGTGGAAAAACAACGCTCATGTACACAGACCCAGTGAAATGAATGGGTCCGGATTCAGAGCTTGTCTGCAAGGGGCCTAAGGCGTCATGCACACACACTTTATTTTTTCCCTTCTGGTTTTTGCATTCCATATATAGAACCATTCATTTCAATGGGTCTGCAAAAAAAACTGAATGTATTCCGTATGCATTGCATTTCCATTCAAAGATAAAACATGTCCTATTATTGCCCACAAATCACGTTCCGTGGCTCTATTCAAGTCAATGGGGCTGTAAAAAAAACAAAACTGAACTGATACGGAATGCATTCATATGTCTTCCGTATACTTTCCATTTTTGCGGAACAATCTATTCAAAATTTTATGCCCAGCCTAATTTTTCTGTGTAATTACTGTATATGCCATGCTTCCGTTTGCGATCTGCAAAAAACGGAAACCAAATGGAACTGCAAAACAGAAACACTACTGAAACAAAAAAACTGATCCGTTTAAAACGGACTGCAAAACACTGAAAAAGCCATACGGTCGTGTACAAGAGGCGTAAGGGTTACACAGCATTATAAATCAGTATAATGCTCTGAGAGGAGTAGAGTTCAGGACGGGACCGGTCTCAGACACGCTGCGTGTTTATCACATTCAACTTGCTTGTGTGTGTGTGTCTGGCATTAGGCAGAGCTGGTGCCTTTCTTCCTCCTATCGTCTTTCATAAGTAAAAAGTTGTTCCGATATACACTGCTCAAAAAAATAAAGGGAACACAAAAATAACATCCTAGATCTGAGTTAATTAAATATTCTTCAGAAATACTTTTGTTCTTTACATAGTTGAATGTGCTGACAACAAAATCGCACAAAAAAAAAATGGAAATCAAATTTTTCAACCCATGGAGGTCTGGATTTGGAGTCACACTCAAAATTAAAGTGGAAAAACACACTACAGGCTGATCCAACTTTGATGTGATGTCCTTTAAAACAAGTCAAAATGAGGCTCAGTAGTGTGTGGCGCCTCCACGTGCCTGTATGACCTCCCTACAACGCCTGTGCATGCTCCTGATGAGGTGGCGGACGGTCTCCTGAGGGATCTCCTCCCAGACCTGGACTAAAGCATCTGCCAACTCCTGGACAGTCTGGTGCAACGTGACGTTGGTGGATAGAGCGAGACATGATGTCCCAGATGTGCTCAATTGGATTCAGGTCTGGGGAACGGGCGGGCCAGTCCATAGCATCAATGCCTTCGTCTTGCAGGAACTGCTGATACACTCCAGCCACATGAGGTCTAGCATTGTCTTGCATTAGGAGGAACCGAGGGCCAACCGCACCAGCATATGGTCTCACAACGGGTCTGAGGATCTCATCTCGGTACCTAATGGCAGTCAGGCTACCTCTGGCGAGCACATGGAGGGCTGTGCGGCCCCAAAGAAATGCCACCCCACACCATTACTGACCCAATGCCAAACCGGTCATGCTGGAGGATGTTGCAGGCAGCAGAACGTTCTCCACGGCATCTCAAGACTCTGTCACATTTGCTCAGTGTGAACCTGCTTTCATCTTGGTGTTCTCTGGCAAATGCCAAACATCCTGTACGGTGTTGGGCTGTAAGCACAACCCCCACCTGTGGACGTGGGCCCTCATATCACCCTCATGGAGTCTGTTTCTGACCGTTTGAGCAGACACATGCACATTTGTGGCCTGCTGGAGGTCATTTTAAAGGGCTCTGGCAGTGCTCCTCCTGTTCTTCTTTGCACAAAGGCGGAGGTAGCGGTCCTGCTGCTGGGTTGTTGCCCTCCTACGGCCTCCTCCACGTCTCCTGATGTACTGGCCTGTCTCCTGGTAGCACCTTCATGCTCTGGACACTACGCTGACAGACACAGCAAACCTTCTTGCCACAGCTCGCATTGATGTGCCATCCTGGATAAGCTGCACTACCTGAGCCACTTGTGTGGGTTGTAGACTCCGTTTCATGCTACCACTAGAGTGAAAGCACCGCCAGCATTCAAAAGTGACCAAAACATCAGCCAGGAAGCATAGGAACTGAGAAGTGGTATGTGGTCACCACCTGCAGAACCACTCCTTTATTGGGGGTGTCTTGCTAATTGCCTATAATTTCCACCTGTTGTCTATCCCATTTGCACAACAGCATGTGAAATTGATTGTCACTCAGTGTTGCTTCCTAAGTGGACAGTTTGATTTCACAGAAGCGTGATTGACTTGGAGTTACATTGTGTTGTTTAAGTGTTCCCTTTATTTTTTTGAGCAGTGTATTACTACTGATGAGCAATCCTCAGGATAGGTCATTAATATCTAATCGGTGGGGGTCTGACACCTGGGACCCCCACTCATCAGCTGTCTGAGAAGGCACTGCTGCTCCTAGACTGTGACCGATGAACATGTCGTCACTGGCCTAGGAGAAACTGTAGGAACAGCTGATTTGGCAGGAGTTCTGGGTGTTGGACCCCCACAATCAGATACTGATGACCTATCCAGTATCTGTAGTCATCAGTAGTAAAGTGTCAGAAAACCCTTGTAAGGTTCTGAGCTCAGGTACAGTTAATTATTGGGAATGTAATGTGAAGGTTTCCAATAATTTCATGATTGTGAGTGGAGATGATGGCTGCACCTTTAAGCAGATGCAGATTCATTGCGGCAGCACATCTTTATTTAATGCTAGGGCGACAATATGTCACAACTTTTTTTGTAATGATAGTCAATGATGTCGCACTGCGACACAAAAGTCGCACAAAAATCCATCTGACGGTTTTAAAGTTGTGTTCAAAATAAGTGTGTTTAAAAAAGTGAATAAAGCTCAAAATCCTTCTAATAGCTTTTATTTCCATACACACAAATGCATTGGGAACACTACACATTCTATTCCAAATCAAAACATGAAGAAAAATATCAAATTTGTGGTGTTCCTCAAAAAAAAAAAAAATCAAAGAAAGGTGAATATAAGGCCTCATGCACACGACCGTTGTTGTGTTCGTTCCGCAAAATGGGGTTCCGTGATCCGTTTCCGTTTCAGTGTGTCTTCCTTTATTTTTGGAGAATCACCAGACATAAGGAAAGTAAAAAAAAATCTAAGACAGACAGGTTATATTTTTTTGACTGACTGAAACCACGGATGCGGATGACAAACGGACACAAAATGGAACAACGGACATGGAATAAAACAACGGTCGTGTGCATGAGGCCTTAGACTGTTCAAAAATAAATAGCAGTGTTTGTATTCTTTACAAACTCAAACATTCACTACATAAACTGAAAAATGTTTGAAGATTTTGCTTTCCTTTGAATCACTTAACTAATATTTAGTTGTATAACCACTGTTTCTGAGAACTGCTGTACATCTGTGTTGCATGGAGTCAACCAACTTCTGGCACCTGTGAACAGGTATTCCAGCCCAGGATGCTTGGACTACATTCCACAGTTCTTCTCTATAACTTGGTTTTGCCTCAGAAACTGCATTTTTTATGTCACCCCATAAATTTTCTATTGGATTAAGATCCGGAGATTGAGCTGACCACTCCATAACGTCAATCTTATGGGTCTGGAACCAAGATGTTGCAGGTTTACTGTTATGTTTGGGGTCGTTGTCTTGTTGGAACACCCATTTCAAGGGCGTTTCCTCTTCAGCATAACCTCTTTAAGTATTCTGATGTGTTCAAACTGATCCATGACCCCTGGTATGCGATAAATAGGCCCAACACCTTAGTAGGAGAAACATCCCCATATCATGATGCTTCCGCCACCATGCTTCCCTGTCTTCACAGTGTACTGTTGTCACGACTATGACTGATCCAGACAGGTCTGGGAGGAGAAGGTCGCGACTTGCTTCTCGCGATAGCTTGTGAGTTTGCTCCATGGTTCAGGGTATGCCATCCGGGTTTTGCCTTGTGAACCTTTTTGTCCTGACTGGGAGTTTGTAGGCATCCTTCTCAGGTGAGTCCTGTCTGCCACTCCCAGCTACTATATTAGTTTCAGTTTCACTTGCAGTCATTGCCAGATATAGTCCTTACTTCCAGTTCTATTCTGACCTTTGAAGGAGATCGTTTGATGGTGTTGCTGTGGAGCTCTTGTCCGGCGTGGACTGTCGTGATTGGGATCGCCTTCTCTGCTCGTGACTGGATAAGTCTATCTCTGCTATAGTTTGTTTGTTGCTGTCTTCCCCTGCTGTTCTCCTAGACATGAGTGATGGTGACTAGTGCTCCCATCGGCCTTTCCCCACTCTAGGCTTGTTAGGGTGACTGAGGGTTTAGGCATCCTGCTTGCCGCACGGGTTCACACCCCGTCTAGGGTATTAGGGCAGACAGGTGCCAGCTTAGGGTTAGTCAGGGGTGGCCATACTATTCCCATCCATAGATAGGGTCCCCCTTCCCCTCCGTCTGGTGCGACACGACTGCTGCTGGGATAGCGGTCATGACAACTGTGGCTTGAATTCAGTGTTTGGGGGGTCGTCTGACAAATGGTCTCCAGCCACTAGACCCAAAAAGAACAATCTTACTTTCATCAGTCCACAAAATGTCTCTTAAGGCCAGTCAATGTGCTCTTTGGCAAATTGGAACCTCTTCGGCACATGTTTTTTTATTTTTTTCAACAGTGGCACTTTGCGGAAGCTTCTTGCAGATAGCTTGGCTTCACATAGGCATCTTCTAATTTTAACAGTACTCACAGGTAACTTTAGACCTTCTTTGATCTTCCTGGAGCTGATTGTTGGCTGAGTGGTTGCCTATTCTTTTATCTATTCGAATGGTAGTTTTTCGCTTTCTACCACGACTTTTTTTTTTTTTTACGATTTTAGAAAATGCTTACATACAAGGAAAAGGAAAGGCAAAGAACATTTTGTCATCATCCATGCCTGTTTTGGCAAGTCTAAGATTTGTTAATCTACTACAGTGGTTCAGAGTCGCACAGACAGGTCATCTGGTCGGGATCGTATTTTTGGCATAGATGAAATTGACACAATAGCATACATCAACGCCTGACCCTGACAAGTCCATGATGTAATGAGCCCATACAGTCCGCCTGTGAACAACAAGTTATTTCCTGTGATAGTTACACATCTTTCAGGTTTTGGTTGATATTTTAAAACATTTGCGATCATTTTAGCTGAGCAGCTTATCATTTTCTGTACTTCTTTATGTTTTCCCCGCTCCAATCAACTTTTTAATTAAGTACCGTATTTTTCGCCCTATAAGACGCATCGGCCCTTAAGACGCACCTAGGTTTTTGAAGAGAAAAATAAAAAAAATATTTTTAACCAAAAGGTGTGCTTTTGGTGGGTTTGGAACTAATGGTGGTCTGTGGATGGCACTATTACTGGAGATCTGTGGATGATGCACTGTTAATGGGGGGGGGGGAAATCTGTGGCTGGCACTGTTACAGGGGGGATCTGTGGCTGGCACTGTTACAGGGGGATATTTGGATGGCACTGTTACAGGGGGGACCTGTGGGTGGCACTGTTATATATGTGCCATCCACAGACCCCCCACCCCATAACAGTGCCATCCATAGACCCCCCCACCCCATAACAGTGCCATCCACAGACCCCCCCAGCACATAACAGTGCCAGCCACAGACCCCCCCACCCCTTAACTGTGCCATCCACAGATGTTCCCCATAAAACTGTCATCCACAGATCCCCCCCCCCGCCGCTCCAGTGCTGCAGTATACAAATATAAAATGTCTCATTCAATTAAAAGTGATTAAACATGCCCCCTCACTCCTAATATTACCGTACATCCTAACAGCTTCTGTACAACGCAGGCAGACCGGACGGCCGGCGCATCACTCACTGACGTCACTTGCCTGCGCCGCCTGCTTCATTCATAAAGTAGGCGGCGCAGGCACGTGACATCAGGGAGTTACGCTGCCGCCCGCCCGCCCGGCCTGCCTGCATTCTACAGAAGCTGTTAGGATGTACGGTAATATTAGGAGTGGGGGGGCATGTTTAATCACTTTTAATTGAATAAGACATTTTATATTTGTATAGTGCAGCACTGGAGCGGCGGGCCTACAGTACAGTGACTGCACCGCCCCGCCACAATCGCCGGCCCCCAGCTCCTCCTCCCAGTCCCTCCCCGCTATCGCATACATCGCAGCCTGCGATGTAAAACTGTCAGCATTCGCCCCATAAGACGCAGGGGCATTTTTCCCCCATTTTGGGGGCGGGGGGGGGGGGGGGGGGCCTGTGCATCTTATGGGGCAAAAAATACGGTACGCTGTTCTTCTGAACAATGTCTGGAACAACCCATTTTCCTCAATTTCTGAGAGAAATGCACTGTAATCAGCTTGCACAACATTTGCTGCCTTCCTTCCTTAACCCCTTAAGGACACGGCCATATTTCACCTTAAGGACCAGGCCATTTTTTGCAAATCTGACCATTGTCACTTTGTGTGAATAACTTTAAAACGCTTTTACTTATCCAGGCTATTCTGAGAGTTTTTTTTTCGGCACATGTTGTACTTCATGACACTGGTAAAATTGAGTAAAAAAAATTTATAAAAAAAATACCAAATTTACCAAAAATTTGGAAATATTAGCAAATTTCCAAGTTTAAATTTCTCTACTTCTATAATACATAGTAATACCTCCAAAATAGTTATTACTGTACATTCCCCATATGTCTACTTCATGTTTGGATCATTTTGGGAATGCAATTTTATTTTTTGGGGATGTTACAAGGCTTAGAAGTTTAAAAGCAAATCTTGAAATTTTTCAGATTTTCTTTTAAAAAAAAACAACACTTTTTAAGCACCTCCCGACTGCCTAACGCAGGGATGCGTCCTGCGGGCGGCCGGGTTATTCCTCCTTGACGCATCATCTCGCGAGACGCGAGATTACGCGCATATTTGGCCCGCACATGCGAAGTGCGGGTCGGCAAAAGTTGCAGAAGTAGTTGGTCACCAGCCTGCCAACCAATGATCAGCGCTGGCAGGTTGGTGACTTTTAAATAAACGAACCAAAAGCCATATAACACATTATATTTATAAATATAATGTGTTAAATGGCTTCTGTGCTCTCTGCTGGGTCCTTTTCGTCGGTTGGTCCCAGCAGAGAGCACAGATCACAGTGAGTACACCAAACACTACATATTTAACCCCAGATCATCACCCCAATTAACCCCTTGATCACCCCTGTCAATCACTAGTGAAAGGGAAAAAAGTGATCAGTGTAAACTGTCACTTTTTTCCCCCCACCAGTATTGACTGTTAGGTTTAGGTTAGTTTAGGCCCCTTTGGTAGGTAGGTAGCTTCAGTTAGCGCCCAGCCAACCGCACTGCAGTCACTGATTTGCGTATCGCTAATCAGCATTGGTAATTTATAGTATCTGTAAGTGATCAGAACTGATCACAGTCAGATCTATAATAGTATGGCCTGATCGGTCGCCCACACGTGCGTTCACCCACGCCCGCCCCGCCGCAGTGACAAATTTTTTTTTTTTTTATCACTACACAAGCGCTGCGGCGATAAAAAAATCAGTTTGGATATTTTTTTTATCAATCGCAGCGGCTTCCTGTACTTCGCTAGCCTCCCATTTGTAAAACAGGCTTGCTTTTTTTTTTGGGATAGTCTCAGGGAATACCCCCTAAATTTAGTTGACCAAATGGCAAGTAAGGGGTATTCTTCTGAAGAGGCCTACAGGCTTCTGACCCAGTCGGATAAGGAAAGGGAACCCTCATCTAACAAATCCAGCGGGTCAGAATACGAACCTGTAAAAAGCAGTGGCAGTCTGACCCAAAGTTCGGACGATGAGGTTGAGGTCCCTGATACCACCAGGCGTACCCGGCCCCGTGTTGCTAGACCACAGGTTGCGCAGGATCCGCTTCAAGGGCAGCAGAGTGGGGCTGGCGCTGTCTGATTACGTGGTGAGGAATACACCAGCAGCGCAGCCCATCCTGGACCTAGTACCAGCACTGCAGTAGAACATGGTGAAGTGGCGAGCACCAGAAGGGCAGTTGAAGCTGGTACGGTGGCACGTGCAGTAGTTCCCCTGTCGCAGCCACCGCACAGACAGGCCCGTAGAGTCCCTGAGGTGCTGGAAAACCCTGATTGGCAGCCCCCATCTTCAGCCGCACCAGTAGTTCCCCCTTTTACTGCCCAGTCTGGAGTTCAGGTTGAGACAGCTCAGATCGGATCGGCACTGGGGTTTTTTGAGCTGTTCTTCACTGCGGAGCTCTTTGACTTAGTCGTGGCAGAAACAAACCGGTATGCCACTCAATTTATAGCCGCCAACCCGGGAAGCTTTTATGCCCAGTCTTTCCGGTGGAAACCCGTCCAAGTTTCCGAACTTAAGACACTTCTGGGCCTTCTCCTCAACATGGGCCTGACAAAAAAGCATGAATTGCGGTCATATTGGTCCATGAACCCAATTCATCACATGCCCATGTTCTCTGCTGCCATGTCCAGGACACGATTTGAGACCATCCTGCATTTCCTGCACTTTAGTGACAACAGCACCTCTCGTCCCAGAGGCCACCCAGCTTTTGACCGGCTCCACAAAATTCGGCCCCTCATAGACCACTTTAACACCAAATTTGCAGATTTGTATACCCCTGAGCAAAACATCTGCATAGACGAGTCCCTGATACATTTTACCGGGCGCCTTGGCTTCAAACTTCATCCCAAGCAAGCGCGCCCGGTATGGGGTCAAATTGTATAAGCTCTGTGAAAAGGCCACAGGCTATACGCACAAATTTCGTGTCTATGAGGGTAAAGATCAGACCCTGGAGCCGGTCGGTTGCCCTGACTACCTGGGGAGCAGTGGGAAGACAGTCTGGGACTTGGTGTCACACTTATTTGGCAAGGGGTACCACCTTTATGTGGACAATTTCTACACAAGTGTGCCCCTCTTCAGGCATTTGTTTCTAGAACAGATTGGCTGCTGTGGCACCGCGCGACCTAGTTGCCGGGGCTTCCCCCAACGGCTCGTTACCACCCGTCTTGCAAGGGGGGGAGAGAGGGCTGCCTTGTGTAACGAAGAACTGCTCGCGGTGAAATGGAGAGACAAGCGTGACGTTTACATGCTCTCCTCCATTCACGCAGACACGACAATCCAAATTGAACGGGCAACCAGTGTCATTGAAGAGCCCCTCTCGGTCCACGGCTATAATTTGCTCATGGGAGGGGTGGACTTCAATGACCAGATGTTGGCTCCTTATTTACCCTCCCGCAGGACCCAGACGCTGGTATAGGAAGGTGCCTGTATACCTAATTCAATTGGCTATGTACAATAGTTTTGTTCTCTACAGTAAGGCTGGGAGAACAGGATCCTTCCTCAAATTTCAGGAAGAGATCATCGAGAACCTCCTGTATCCAGGAGGTTCCGTGGCCCCAACCACCAGTGTAGTTAGCCGTCTACACGAGCGACATTTCCCCAATGTCGTTGCTGGTACCTCAAACCAAGCGTCACCCCGAAAAAGATGTCGTGTCTGTAGCAGGAGTGGAATAAGGCGTGACACCCGCTATTTCTGTCCTGACTGCCCTGACCACCCTGCCCTATGCTTAGGGGAGTGTTTCCGGAAGTATCACACACAGGCACACTTGGTATAGGGATTGTGTTACACAGGACAGGGACACAGGGGTCTTAGGGCCCTTTCACACAGAGCTGCTGCAAACTTCTCTTTTCACCTGGGACAAAGTGCATAATGTACTTCGCCACATCTCTGGGCGATTTGCGCTTTGCTCATTGTCCCATGGGGAAGGAGAGGTTTGACCTCTAAAGATTAAAAAAATAAAAATAAATCACAGGTAAGCAAAAAAGTTAATGTTCTAAAAGTTCAATAAAGTTTATAAAAGCATTCTGACAGAAGCATTGCGCTGCTGTCAGATTACACAAAGTCGGTGTATGCGGCGCTGCAAGACGAGATTTCTCCTCTGCAGTAAAAAAGATACGTTTGCCGAGGCTTATGAGCTATGCGGCGGTGTTCAGATGCTTTGGCAAACATTTTTTATAAAAAAAAAAAAATTCTGGCAATGATTTATTCATCCACATCGATTGATGTGAATGGAGAAATCGGGTTTGCCAGGGCATATGAGCTGAGTGGGTTTGGATGTTGGGCGGAGTTCCTATGTCCTGGCAGACACCTTTCCCCCCTTTTTTTTTTTTTTTGCACATTTTTTGGCAGAGATTTTTTCATCCACATTGATCGATGCGAATGAAGAAATCTGTGCTGTTCATTTTTTCTTTCAGCCCAGAGGCTGAACGAAAAAAAAATAAAAAATCTCGTTACCCGTATGCTCAATATAAGGAGAATAGCAGAAACTCCTAATGCTGGCCATACATGTAATGATTGCGGAGACCCTCAAATGCCAGGGCAGTACAAACACCCCACAAATGACCCCGTTTTGGAAAGAAGATACCCCAAGGTATTCGCTGAGGGGCTTATTGAGTCAATGAAAGATTTAACTTTTTGTCACAAGTTAGCGGAAAGGGAGACTTTGTGAGAAAAAAAAAATATATCAATTTCCGCTAACTTGTGCCAAAAAAAAAAATCTTCTATGAACTCGCTATGCCCCTCACGGAATACCTTGGGGTGTCTTCTTTCATAAATGGGGTCACATGTGGGGTATTTATACTGCCCTGGCATTTTAGGGGCCCTAAAGCGTGAGAAGAAGTCTGGAATCCAAATGTCTAAAAATGCCCTCCTAAAAGGTACTCGTTGGAATTTGGGCCCCTTTGCGCACCTAGGCTGCAAAAAAGTGTCACACATGTGGTATCGCTGTACTCAGGAGAAGTAGGGCAATGTGTTTTGGGGTGTATTTTTACATGTACCCATTCTGTGTGTGAGAAATATCTGTAAAATGACAACTTTGTATAAAAAAAAATGGGATAAGTTGTCTTTTACAGAGATATTTATCTCACCCAGCATGGGTATATGTAAAAATACACCCCAAAACACATTGCCCTACTTCTTCTGAGTACAGCGATACCACATGTGTGACACTTTTTTGCAGCCTAGGTGTGCAAAGGGGCCCAAATTCCTATGAGTACTTTTAGGATTTCACAGGGCATTTTTACGCATTAGGATTCCAAACTACTTCTCACGCTTTAGGGCCCCTAAAATGCCAGGGCAGTATAAATACCCCACAAGTGACCCTATTTTAGAAAGAAGACACCCCAAGGTTTTCCGTGAGGGGTATGGTGAGTTCATGTAAAATTTTATTTTTTGTCACAAGTTAGTGGAATATGAGACTTTGTAAGAAAAAAATAAATAAAATTCCATTTCTGCTAACTTGTGACAAAAAATAAAAACTTCCATGAACTCACTATGCCCATCAGCGAATACCTTAGGGTGTCTACTTTCCAAAATTGGGTTATTGTGGGGTGTTTCTACTGTGTGGACATCAGGAAACATGACAGGTGCTCAGAAAGTCAAAGTGCGTAAATAAAATTTTTTGCACCATAGTTTGTAAACGCTATAACTTTTACCCAAACCAATAAATATACACTTATTGCATATTTTTTTTTAAAGACATGTAGAGCAATAAATTTAGAGAGAAATTTATATAGAAATGTAGTTTATTTGAAAAATTTTACAACAAAAAGTGAAAAATGTCATTTTTTTTGCAAAAATTTCGGTCAATTTTGATTAATTGCAAAAAATGTTAAAATGTCAGCAGCAATGAAATACCACCAAATGAAAGCTCTATTAGTGAGAAGAAAAGGAGGTAAAATTCATTTGGGTGGTAAGTTGTATGACCGAGCAATAAACCGTGAAAGTAGTGTAGTGCAGAATTGTAAAAAGTGGTCTGGTCATTAAGGGGGTTTAAGCTATGGGAGCTGAGGTGGTTAAGGACCAGTTCAGGTCTGAAGTCACTTTGTGAGGCTTACATAATAGAAACCACCCAAAAATGACCCCATTCTAAAAACTACAAACCTCAAGGTATTCAAAACTGATTTTACAAACGTTGTTAACCCTTTAGGTGTTCCACAAGAGTTAATGACAAATGGAGATAACATTTTAGAATTTCTTTTTTTTTTATGGGTTTTTTTTTGCCAAATTTTCCATTTAATCCATTTTTTCTAGTAACAAAGCAAGGGTTAACAGCCAAACAAAACGCAATATTTACCCTGATTCTGTAGTTTACAGACACACCCCATATGTGGTTGTAAACTACTGTACGGGCACACGTTAGGGCGTAGAGGGAAAGGAGCGCCATGTGGTTTTGGAAGGCAGATTTTGCTGGACTGGTTTATTTACACTATGTTTTATTGGGACTATTTTTAGGGTACATATGATTTTTGGTTGCTCTATATTACATTTTTGTGAGGCAAGGTTACCAGAAATAGAAATACTGAAATTTCATCTCCATTTGCCATAAACTGTTGAGGAACACCTAAAGGGTTAATAAAGTTTGTAAAATCAGTTTTGAATACCTTGAGGGGTGTAGTTTCTTGGATGGGGTCACTTTTATGGAGTTTCTACTCTAGGGGTGCATCAGGGGTTCTTCAATGGGACATGGTGCTTTCCTTCTGCGCCCTGCCGTTTGGTCATACAGCAGTTTACGACCACATATGGGCTGTTTCTGTAAACTGCAGAATCAGGGTAATAAATATTAAGTTTTGTTTGGCTGTTAACCCTTGCTTTTGTTATTGGAAAAAATTTATTAAAATGGAAAATTTGCCAAAAAAATAGCTGTTTTGGCACTGTTTTTTTATTTGATTTTTTTGACCGTGTTCATCTGAGGGGTTAGGTCATGGGGTATTTTTATAGAGCAGATTCTTACGGACGTGGCGATACCTAATGTCTACTTTTTTTAATTTTATTTAGGTTTTACACTATATTATCCTTTTTTAAACAAAAACATTTTTTAGTATCTCCTTAGTCTAAGAGTCAGGTTTTTGTTTTTAGTAGATTGTCTTAGGTAGGGGCTCATTTTTTGCGGGATGAGAGGACGGTTTTATTGGCACTATTTTTGGGGGGGGCATATGACTTTTTGATCACTTACTATTACACTTTTTGTGATGTAAGGTGACAAAAAAATACTTTTTATTAGATTTTTTTGACCGTGTTTATCTGAGGGGTTAGGTCATGGGGTATTTTTATAGAGCAGATTCTTGTGGACGCGGCAATGCCTAATGTCTACTTTTTTTTTTTTTTTTTTAGTTTTACAAAATATTATTTTTGAAAAAATAATTTTGTTTTAGTGTCTTAAGTCTAAGAACCATATTTTTTTTTCGATTGTCAGTGGCTAAATGGAATTAAAATTGGGGAAGGGGATTATAAATTTAGTACTCCATGGAAGTGTGGTACTCCCTGAAGCAACCGTTAATGCAGAGGCCCGGATGATCGGGGCAAGTGTCACACTTGAGTGGTGGTGTCCTTCCGTATCCCCCTCCTGTGACACCCTCTGCACTCTTTTTGGGACCGTCCCTTCTTTCCAGTATAGGGGATCGAACCTGGAAAGTGTTGGCCAGGGACGATCCAGGCGCCTCCAGTTCCCGAGGTACTCCGGCCTGCTCTTTCCCGGTCAGAAAAGATCAGGTCCTTGAGGACTGCCTAATAGAACTGGAGGAATTTCCCTGTGTTGCCAGCGCTCTGGGTCAGCACAAAAGACTTGTACAAGGCCTCCTGTACCAAGTAGACCTCAACTTTTTTGTACCATGCCCGGGTTTTGAGCATGGCGTTATATGGCTTGAGGACTTGATCAGAGAGATCAACTCCTCCCATATACCAATTGTAGTCGACCATACAATCGGGCTTGAGGACCATTGCACCGGTACCTCGCACAGGGACAGGGGTGATGCCGTTACCGTGAATTGTGGACAGTACAAGGACATCCCTCTTGTCATTATATCTGACCAGCAACAGGTTTCCACTGGTAAGGGCATGGGTCTCACCCCTGGGGATAGGTACCTGGAGGGGGTGGGTAGGGAGGCTGCGTTGATTTTTCCGCACGGTCCCACAAGCGGACGTGGATCTGGCGGCGAGGGACTGGAACAAGGGGATACTAGTATAAAAGTTATCCACATACAGGTGGTAACCCTTATCTAGCAGTGGGTGCTTAATGTCCCACACAAGTTTCCCGCTAACACCCAGAGTGCATGGACATTCTGGAGGTGCAATACTGGAATCTTGCCCCTCGTACACACAAAACTTGTAAGTGTACCCTGAGATACTCTCACAAAGTTTGTACAGCTTCACGCCATACCACGCCCGCTTAGAGGGAACATACTGGAGGAAAATGAGCCTCCCCTTGAAAGCAATGAGAGACTCCTCAACCGCGACCTCCCTTCCAAGTACATAGACCTCCAAAAATTTGGCCCCGAAGTGATCTATGACCGGCCTGATTTTGTACAGGCGGTCATAAGCAGACATTTCCGAATGGCCTCAAACCGGGTACGTGTCATGGCCGTACTGTAAAGTGGGGTCTGGTAGAGGACGTCCCCACTCCAGTAATGCCTGACACTGTTTTTTTTTGACTAGGACCATGTGCAGCACGAGGCCCCAAAACGTCCTCATCTCGGCTGCACTGACCGGAGTCCAGCCACCGGCCCTAGCCAAAAAGGAGCCCGGGTGTTGAGCAATGAACTGTTGGGCGTACAAGTTTGTTTGCTCCACCATCAGATTCACTAGAATAGTCATATTCAGTGAAGCCCACTGTGCGAATCTGGATTTCTGGTTGACCAACAAAATCAGGATTCACTGGCTCAAAAATCCTCTGGGGTACACCATACAAGTTCACCGGTAGGGGGCTCAGGTGGACTTATCTGGTGGGCCGGGAAAAAAGCTAGTCCCCTTGGCATGGCTGTCCCCTTGCTCCGCCTGGCGGCGTCTCCGCTACCTTGGGGGCTCATTATCGCCAGATGATGAGGAGGACGCGGATGACAAAAGGAAAGTGGGGTCATTCTCGTCCTCACTGGGGCTCTCTGATTCAGAGGCAAGCAGGGCGTATGGCTCCTCGGCTGAGAACGTCCAGCGGGCAATAGGGGGGGTGTCTGTGTCTGTGTGTGTGTCTGGCTTTATTTAGTGTGCGTGTGTGTGGGGGACGGGTGTTCGATTACTTTTCCCTACACCTAACAGAATATTTTTTTTTAAATAACTAAAAAAAATTAAAAACCCCTAAAAGTGTAAAAAAAAAATACAAAAACAGAAACGATTCAAACGCGCTGATCAGTGGTGGGATGGGCTAACATTGGCCGGACGCTAAGAGTGCCAGCCACAGTCAGCGCATGCAAAAAAATAAAAACACTTGAGCCCCCAAAATTTGTGTGTGCGGGGGGGGGGGGGGGGCAAGCTGCAGCACCTCTGGGGGGGGGGGGGGGTCTAGGGTCACACAGCTGAGTGTTGTGGATCCCCGACACCCGATCCGGGTGCTATACCACAATAAAAAAAACTTTTTTTCCCCTGCCTAATATACCTCTCCCTACCTGTCCCTAAAATGCTGTTTTGTGCCTGCCGCACGGCGGTGATCAGAACTACACAGGGCGTACAGGTACGCCCTGTGTCCTTAAGTACTAGGACATTAGGGCGCCCTGTGTCCTTAAGAGGTTGAATAAGGGAAATAATTGCCACCTGTGCGTTTTTCATGGATGGTGGCTAAGAGATGTTGTTTGTAAACCTTCAGTTTTTTATCACATGCATGAAAAACGCATCAATGCGCATTGCACCCGCGCAATAAAAACTGAACGCAATCGCAGACAAAACTGACTGAACTTGCTTGCGAAATCGTGCATTTTTAACTGAACGCATCCGGACCTAATCCATATCCCCTGTCTACAATGGGCTTAAACACTTGTTCCTGGAAGTCGTTTGGTTTATTAGGGTCCTTACTTTGGTGTTTTTTGCTGCCTGCACAACCCATAATGCTTTGCTCAGCAGTTAAAATGTCTTTGTGCTCCCGCAAGCATTTTCACAGAGACACAAGTCACAGCTGCAACACCATCCTCCTTTTCTATTTACTGCATTATGGCATATTTTGTTTTAGTTGACAGGATAGTTTCTGAACATTTAAAGCAAACCTACATGTTGCTGGAAGCGATGACGTCGCTTTTCCTAATAAAAATATAAAGCTGTTACAGTATATAGAAAGCTTTTAAGAGGGCCATAGATGACCATATCAGTTAAAACTATATCTAAAGTGAAACTCACCTTGAAATGCTGTACAATCCAAACAGTAGGTAATAGAGCAGGAGGAGCTGTGCAGATTTATTATATAGATTTATGGGAAAAGATTCTGGAGAATTTACATTTTATCAATTTATGCAAGAAAAAAAAAAAAATACAGATTTGATAATATAGATAATCGACACGTCATCAATTAGTATTAAACATATAGAGACAAAAATAGCGTGCTCATTAAAGCCGATACCTTTATTATAAGTTAATGGGTAAATGGAGCAGAAAGCTGCTCAAATGGTGACCATGACCTAACGGAAGGTTGGTTAATTCTTTTGACTCCTACTGTGATTATGATGCCACAAAAAGATACTATAGAGATAAACCTATAGTCATACAGGTGCTTAGGTATTTACATCCGAGGACAGGTGATAGGGGGTATTTAAAGGGGAGGGAGTGACTCTCCCTGGATGTCCCTAAAGATCTAGGCCCTAATCCCAGGGATATCCCCAGATGGTAGAGATACCCTGTCCTCGTACCTATGGCTATAGTCAACCTATAATGACCCTACTCAGATGGTGGATACAAAGATGAATTTATGTAAAACCCCGACGCGTTTCACCTGCGCCTGGCAGATCATCAGGGGGTGATAGACAGACCCTAATTTGTAGGGCAGAAAAAAGATACACAAAATAAATAAATAAAGAAATGATACTTAGCTCCAGTATACAGTCAGTGGGAGGTATATGATGATACCAAGTCCTGTCAGTTGATTGATAGCCTGTAATAGAAGGATTGATATAAGTACTGCTAAACCAATGTCCACAGGGTATCTGTTTAATATACTTACTGATCAGGAGGAACCCACTGTCTGACGTCACAAATGTTAGGTGGAACTGATGTGACCGGTCTGAAGATGCCGATCACAGGAAAAACAGCCGACACTCACTCTGTGTTGCACGGGATAGGAAGGGGTCTCCACGAATATTCAAAGAAAATCCCAGCAGTCGTGTCTTCAAGTATGTGATGTTTTATTGCATCAAATCAAAAGATGTCCTCAATCCAGGACGCGTTTCGGCTAGCATGCCTTTATCAACAGGTACAGGTATACAAAATGACCAAGTATATATAATGGGATAACTCCTCCCCTTATGACATCATCACCAACTCTCATCATCTACACAGGTGATGGGAGGGGTAGGTAGCAAACACAAGTGTATCAATCAGTAAATCAAAGGCTTATACCACAGGGTTCATGTTTCAAACTATGTTTCAAAAAATATATATATATTTAAAAAAAAAATTATATATATATCATATTTCATAATTCCTGGTGTATGAGATCCCTCAACGGATATTTGATGTCTGAAAAATAAAGGTTATATATAAATAACACAGCATCAAATGTGCATAATCTCATAATCTCTGTTAAGGCCTTTGGGGTGTAGAGTATCCAACATATGGATCCAATACGCCTCTCTACATAATAGCAGCTTCTTCAAATCACCTCCTCTCCTAGGTCTTTTAACCTGTTCCAGTACCTGGAACCTCAATTGAGAAATCCCATGTTTGCACTGATCAAAATGAAATGGGATAGGGAGCATCAAATTTTTGGTGCGAATAGTAGATTTATGTTTCCCAATGCGATCCCTAATCGTTTGAGTGGTCTCTCCAATATATAATAAACCACAGGGATATTTTATCAAATAAATCGCATTGGTGGATTCACATGTGAAAAAAACCTTCAATTGCAAAGGGTCGTCCAGTGTGTGGGTGATAAAATGTGGAACCTCTAATAATATGGGAACATTGAGAACAGTGCAAACATGGGAATGTGCCCTTACTTGGAGTAGCTAACACCATTTGTTTTAGCATCTTTTTTGTACTCCCAATATCAGAGTGTTCTAGTTTATCCCTATAACTAGGATTCTTCTTGTTGCATATCAAGGGAGGGTTTTTAAATTCTTCTATGGTAGGATAAGCCTTCTCCAACAAGTGCCAGTGTCTACGTATGATATTATCCAATTTCTGGTTATAGGGATGAAACTTATGTACAAGTGCCACTCTAGATAATTTGGTTTTAGCTGATTTATCAGGATTAATGAGTTCTCTTCTAGTTTGGCTCAGAATTGAATGGGGATAACCTCTTTGTTCAAATCTATGAGTCATCTCATCAATCCTGATAAAATGCCTATCAGGATCAGACACAATACGCTGTACTCGCTGATACTGGGATTTCGGGATAGCTCTCATTAATGCTGGTGGGTGAGAGCTTGAGAAATGAAGAATGCTATTCCTATCAGTATCCTTTCTAAACAAATCTGTGGATAGCATACCGCATTGATCCTTTTCTACCATTGTATCAAGAAAGCTCACCTTATGATTGTCAGAGACTAATGTGAATTTTAAACCTTCATGTGCATGGTTCAAGTGGTCAAGGAAGAAGTGGTCTGAAGATGCCAGCGCTCAGTATTTAAGCGCTGATATCGTAATTACACTTCCGGACGCCGGTATTGTACATATCCGGTGGATGGAGCGCATCAGATAGTTGCGATGCGTCACTTCCTGTGCATGGCACACATGCGAATAAAACCGGAAGTATTCGCGTAATTTCTGGTCTTTGAAGCGCAAATTGGAGCGCATGAGGCTGAAATAGAGCCAGAATGCGTAATTTCCGGTCTTTGAAGCGCATATTAAAGAGCAAAAGGCGGAAATAGATCCAGAAGTGTAGGAGATTATAAGGGACCGCTACTTTCACTCATTTATACAGGTGACCTGAATATAATGGTAATATATGACAGACAGAATGATACCCAATAAAGCTCCGTCATTAAGTTATGTCACAAATACACAGACCGGCCTGATAGTCACAGAAAGGAGGCATGCATAAAGTGTGGCTATAGTCAGTTGCCACACACAAATCTATGGGCTCCGCAGACTGTATGGGGGGCCCGTAGAGCAAGCAAGATAAGATAAAGAGGCAAATGATAGTCCTGCCCCTATTTGTTAGTGGTACTTCTCGTACCACATGGTCCATTAGTAAAAGGGACATCAAAGTGACAGGGGAAAGGTCATGTTGACTGAGAAGGAAAGCCAGCTAAGGGCTCTTTCACACCTGCGTTCTTTTCTTCCAGCATAGAGTTCCGTCGTCGGGGCTCTATGCCGGAAGAATCCTGATCAGTTTTATCCTAATGCATTCTGAATGGAGTGAAATCCGTTCAGGATGCATCAGGATGTCTTCAGTTCCGGAACGGAACGTTTTTTGGCCGGAGAAAATACCGCAGCATGCTGCGCTTTTTGCTCCGGCCACAAATCCAGAAGACTTGCCGCAAGGTCGGATCCGGAATTAATGCCCATTGAAAGTCATTGATCCGGATCCGGCCTTAAGCTAAACGTCGTTTCGGCGCATTGCCGGATCCGACGTTTAGCTTTTTCTGAATGGTTACCATGGCTGCCGGGACGCTAAAGTCCTGGCAGCCATGGTAAAGTGTAGCGGGGAGCGGGGGAGCAGCATACTTACCGTCCGTGCGGCTCCCGGGGCGCTCCAGAGTGACGTCAGGGCGCCCCAAGCGCATGGATCACGTGATCGCATGGCACGTCATCCATGCGCATGGGGCGCTCTGACGTCATTCTGGAGCGCCCCGGGAGCCGCGCGGACTGTAATTTATACCGCTCCCCGCTCCTACTATGGCAGCCAGCATTTTAATAGCGTCCTGGCTGCCATAGTAACACTGAAAGCATTTTGAAGACGGATCCGTCTTCAGATGCTTTCAGTACACTTGCGTGTAATTCCGGCAAGTGGAGTACACGCCGGATCCGGGCAACGCAAGTGTGAAAGAGGCCTAAATGAAGCAGGTAAACGTAAGCCTCTCATTAAGTCCTCTTGGTGACTGGGACCGGAAACGATAGATCCATTCAGTTTCCTTCTGGAGTATCCTCCGGTCCCAGTCACCCCTCCTAGCTGGCATGGGGACAACCTCAAGTGCCGCAAAATGAATGGACCTGAGGTCACCGTTGTGATGATGATTCACATGATTGGCCACAGATGTATCATTCTTTTTGACTATGTCGTTGACATGTTCACATATTCTACGTCTCAACTCCCTGTATGTTTTTCCTATATAATCTTTAGGACAGGTACACTGGCAAATATAGATGACCCCTTTAGTTTTGCAATGAATAAAATCGCTTAGAGTATATATGTATTTGGTCATTGAACAGGTCACCGTTTTAGTTGGATTGATGTGTTTGCAGGCCTTACATGTCCCGCATTTAAAAATCCCTTTTGGTTGCCTGTCAAGCCAAGGGCCTTCTTTTTTTACACCTGAATAGTGACTGTGTACAAGTCTATCTTTTAGACTCCTCCCCTTATGGTATGTAACTTGTGGGAAGGGGAAGATGGCCTTAGAGAGAGCTTTGTCCATAGTCAGGATTAGCCTATAAGTTTTCAAAATGGCCTAAATCTCTCTGTTGGCTATATCATAAGTAGAAATAAGACGGATCAATTTTGCATCATTCTTATTTTTAGATCTAGGTATCAATAGATCCCCCCTCTTGCTGTTTTCAGCCGTGTGAAAGGCTTCCCTCAGAATAGATTAAGGATAACCTCTTTGCGTTAATCTGTTTTTCAGTTTTTTGGATTATTTATAACAGTTTTCCCTATTGGAGCAGTTCCTGCGCATGTGCCTTTTTTACTGCAGGAGGATGGTAGCTGCTCCAATGCAGGATATTATTTGTAGCAGTTGGCTTAGGGAAAACTGTGGTGGTGAGATTGCCGTCTATCAACCTCACCTCCACGTCAAGAAAAGTGATACAATCAGACTCAATCACGCTTGTGAATCTTAGTTATGCTATGGAACTTCTCTTTCCTGTCATTCCAAATCAAGAAGATGTCATCTATATAACGGGTCCAGAAGACAACCATGTTGCTCCACCAAACAGTCCGGTCAGGGAACACATACTTGTCTTTCCACCAGCCCAGGATGAGGTTAGGGTTGGTCAGGGCACAGGGGCTGCCCATCGCCGTCCCCCTGAGCTGGTGGTAAAAGTGAGGGTATACTCAAGAAGAATCATAATAAACTGACTATGACTCTGAAACTGTGGTGCTAGGCCTTTATCATGTGGTATAGAAGTATAGAGTGATTCCACATCTATACTGGCGAGATAGCAGTGTGGATCAATCGATTATAGTTTCAATTTTCAATTAGAAAATCCATGGTATCTCTTGTATGTGATGGTAAGCAAGATACAAATTCTCTGAGTACTTTGTCGAGATGGATTCCACAGTGATGGGTGAGCGAGTCTATCCCTGACACAATTGGGCGACCCTTTAAGAGATTTAACCCTTTATGAACTTTCGGGAGACTATAGAAAGTCACCAATTGAGGATTTTTAGGAAACAGAAACTGGTATTCAGACTTGCGAACTTATTGGCCAATCCTGACTATGGACAAAGCTCTCTCTAAGGCCATCTCCCCCTTCCCACAAGTTACATACCATAAGGGGAGGAGTCTAAAAGATAGACTTGTACACAGTCACTATTCAGGTGTAAAAAAAGAAGCCACTTGGCTTGACAGGCAACCAAAAGGGATTTTTAAATGCGGGACATGTAAGGCCTGCAAACACATCAATCCAACTAAAACGGTGACCTGTTCAATGACCAAATACATATATACTCTAAGCGATTTTATTAATTGCAAAACTAAAGGGGTCATCTATATTTGCCAGTGCACCTGTCCTAAAGATTATATAGGAAAAACGTACAGGGAGTTGAGACGTAGAATATGTGAACATGTCAACAACATAGTCAAAAAGAATGATACATCTGTGGCCAATCATGTGAATCATCATCACAACGGTGACCTCAGGTCCATTCATTTTGCGGCACTTGAGGTTGTCCCCATGCCAGCTAGGAGGGGTGACTGGGACCGGAGGATACTCCAGAAGGAAACTGAATGGATCTATGATTTCCGGTCCCAGTCACCAGGAGGACTTAATGAGAGGCTTACGTTTACCTGCTTCATTTAGCTGGCTTTCCTTCTCAGTCAACATGACCTTTCCCCTGTCACTTTGATGTCCCTTTCACTATGGACCATGTAGGTACGAGAAGTACCACTAACAAATAGGGGCAGAACTATCATTTGCCTCTTTATCTTATCTTGCTTGCTCTACGGGCCCCCCATACAGTCTGCGGAGCCCATAGATTTGTGTGTGGCAACTGACTATAGCCACACTTTATGCATGCCTCCTTTCTGTGACTATCAGGCCGGTCTGTGTATTTGTGACATAACTTAATAACGGAGCTTTATTGGGTATCATTCTGTCCGTCATATATTACCATTATAAGGTCACCATTATCAGGTCACCTGTATAAATGAGTGAAAGTAGCGGTCCCTTATAATCTCCTACACTTCTGGATCTATTTCAGCCTCATGCGCTCCAATATGCGCTTCAAAGACCGGAAATTACGTGAATACTTCCGGTTTTATTCACATGCGTTCCATCATACGTGCCATGCACCGGAAGTGACGCATCGCAACTATCTGATGCGCTCCATCCACCAGATATGTACAATACCGGCGTCCGGAAGTGTAATTACGATATCAGCGCTTAAATACTGAGCGCTGGCATCTTCAGACCGGCCACATCAGCTCCCCCTAACATTTGTGACGTCAGACAGTGGGTTCCTCCTGATCAGTAAGTATATTAAACAGATACCCTGTGGACATTGGTTTAGCAGTACTTATATCAATCCTTCTATTACAGGCTATCTATCAACTGACAGGACTTGGTATCATCATATACCTCCCACTGACTGTATACTGGAGCTAAGTATCATTTCTTTATTTATTTTGTGTATTTTTTTTCTGCCCTACAAATTAGGGTCTGTCTATCACCCCCTGATGATCTGCCAGGCGCAGGTGAAACACGTCGGGTTTTACATAAATTCATCTTTGTATCCACCATCTGAGTAGGGTCATTATAGGTTGACTATAGCCATAGGTACGGGGACAGGTTATCTCTACTATCTGGGGATATCCCTGGGCTTAGGGCCTAGATCTTTAGGGACATCCAGGGAGAGTCACTCCCTCCCCTTTAAATACCCCCTATCACCTGTCCTCGGATGTAAATACCTAATCACCTGTATGACTATAGGTTTATCTCTATAGTATCTTTTTGTGGCATCATAATCACAGTAGGAGTCAAAAGACTAAGGCTACTTTCACACTTGCGTTCAGAGCGGCTCCATCTGGTGTCTGCACAGACTGATCCGCTCCTATAATGCAAACGTTGGGATCCGTTCAGAACGGATCCGTCTGCATTATAGTTCAGAAAAAATTCTAAGTGTGAAAGTTAGTCAGACGGATCCGTCCAGACTTTACATTGAAAGTCAATGGGGGACGGATCAGTTTGAAATTGCACCATATTGTGTCAACTTCAAACGGATCCGTCCCCATTGACTTACATTGTAAGTCTGGACGGATCCGTTTGGCTCCGCACGGCCAGGCGGACACCCGAACGCTGCAAGCTGCGTTCGGATGTCTGCCTGCTGAGCGGAACGGAGGCCAAGCGGAGCCATCCTGATGCATTCTGAGCGGATCCGCATCCACTCAGAATGTATTGGGGCTCTACGGATCCGTTCGGGGCCGCTTGTGAGAGCCTTCAAACGGAGCTCACAAGCGGAACCCCAAACGCTAGTGTGAAAGTAGCCTTAACCAACCTTCTGTTAGGTCATGGTCACCATTTGAGCAGCTTTCTTCTCCATTTATCCATTAACTTATAATAAAGGTATCGGTTTTAATGAGCACGTTATTTTTTCTCTATATGTTTAATGTTTTTTCTATGCTGAGAAGTCCAATGAGCAGTCTCACTTGGCTATTGACAGCCTTCTTGGTATGTGTAAGGTATAACTAATATACCTGTAGAACACTTATTTAAAAAATAAATAAATAAATAAATCACCCCCTCTGTATTATTTAGCCCATAATGAGCAGAGATTTTAATTACAAGTTATACTGGATTTTTCCCCATACAATCAATCTGTATAGCTTCTCCTGCTCTGTAACATGATACTGGCAGATCAGACTGCATGCTTAACTTGAGAGGTTCCCTTAAAAATTAACCACTTCACGACCACTCATTGACTATACGTCCTGGGCGGTGGGGTTTATTTCTGAATGCCCGTTTTAGAATGTCCATTTAGAGATCGCAACTGCACGCTAATCGTGTAGCTGCTGTGCTGGGGGCCTGCTGTCATTGACAGCAGGGACCGTTCCTGGGTGTCCCTGCCTTCTGGATCGTGGTATACACAGCACTGAAAGAGCACTGTGTATAAAGATCAGAAAGCGATGTGCCGCTGCCTGGCCCGGTGGTCATGTGATGGCTGGGAGACTGCAGGAGCTGCCGGGTCTTCCACAGACCTCGATCAGCCCTGCACTGAGGCTGTACAGTATAGTATTATGCTGTACAGCCTCTCTGGGGCTGTATTCCCCCTGTAAATGTCCCCTCAGAGGTCTTGTATGACATTATGGGGGCCAAAGTGTAAAATAAAAAGTAAAAAAAAATAAATAAAAAGTTTCACATGTAAAAAATATTTTCCCCAATTAAGTCATTAAAAAAAATGTTAAAAATAAAAAATAAAAGACACATTTGGTATTGCCGCGTCCGTAACAACCATCTCTATAAAAATATCACATGATCTCCCACTTCAGGTGAACGCTGTAAAAAAATAACTTAATAAACATTACGCCAAAACAGCTTTTTTTTCAGTCACCTCACCTCCCAAAAAAATTCATCAAAAAGTAATATGTATCTTAAAATGGTAGCAATAAAAATGTCACCTCATCCTGCAAAAATGATCTCTCACACAAGACCAAACCCAGAAGAATTAAAAAAATATGGCTTTATGAAAATTGCAACACAAAAAACATGATTTATTTTATTTTATATTCTTATTGTGTAAAACGTTAAAAAAAAAAAAAAAAAAAAAAAAAATTGGACATTTTCGGTATTGTTGCATCCGTAATGACCGGATCTATAAAAATATCACATGATTTACCCTATCAAGTGAACGGTGTAAAAAAAATATATATATATATATAGAGAAATGACACCAAACAGCTTTTTTTGTGACTTCACCTCCCAAAAAATTTGATAAAAAACGATCAGAAAGCCAATGTACCCCAAAATGGTGTCAATAAAAACTACAGCTTGTCCAGCAAAAAATAAACCCTCATGTAGCTCAGTAAACACAAAAATAAAAAAGTTATCACTCTTAAAAACTGTGTCACAGCAGTTTATGACCACAATTGGGGCATTACTGTATTTAGGAGAAAATGGGTAGAAAATTGTGGAGGGATATTCTTCTGTTTGGGCCCAAAGCACCATTTTCTTGTAAAAAAAAAAAAAAATATTATAATTTTTCATTTTCACAGCCAAGTATTATAAATTCTATGAAACGCCTGTTAGGTCAAGTGCTCACTACACCCCTTAAAAATTCTTTGGGTGGTATACTTTACAAAATGTGGTCACTTTTTGGGGGGTTTCACTGTGGGGGTACCTCAGGGTCTCTTCAAATGCAACATGGCGCCTAAAGACGATTCCAGCAAAATACCCTCTAAATACCCTAAGGATTCTTGCCTTCTGAGCCCTGTCGTGTGCCCATACAGAAGTTTACGACCACATATGGGGTGTTTATGTGAACTACAGAATCAGGGTAATAAATATTGAGGTTTATTTTGTTGTTAACCCTTGATGTGTTACAGGAAAAAAATGTATAAAAATGGAAAATCTGCTTTAAAAAAAAGTGAAATTTTGAAATTTCACCGCCATTTTGCTTTCATTCATGTGGAATACTTAACCCTTAGGATACTGGAGGTTTTTTCATTTTTCCTCCCTATATTCCTTGAGCCATAACTTTTTTATATTTCCGTTCACATAGCTGTATGAAGGCTTATTTTTTGCAGGACAAGCTGTACTTTCTAATGCCACCATTTATTATGGCACACAACGTAGTGGGAAGCGGTAAAAAAAATCCAAATGGGGTGGAATTGGAAAAAAAAAACGCAAATCCTCCACCGTTTTACGTGTTTTGTTCCCACGGCCTTCCGTAGACCTATGCCCTTCATTCTCGATTACGATCCCCCATATATCCTAGCGATATGCCCCCATTGTCCATGCTGAGACAACCCCTTTAAAAAAAAAATATATATTTTTTTACATCACCATATTCTGACCCCCATAACTTTTTTATTATATCTACTGAGCTGTGTAGGGTCTAATGTTTTGCGGGACCATCTGTAGTTTTTATTGATACCATTTTGGAGTGTGTGTGACTTTTTGATCACATTTTATTACATTTTGTGGGGTAAAAGAAGCAATGAAAAAATGGCAAATTGGCCATTTTGACCCGTTTAATCGTTACGCCATTCGCCGTATTGGAAAAATATTTTGATATTTTAATAGTACGAGCGTTTTTGATCGCGGTGATACCCATGATGTTTATATTTTTTGTTATTTATGTATTTTATTTTTTTATTATACGGCAAGGGGGGTGATTTAAACTTTATTTTTTTTTAAAATTCTGAACAATCAAGGATTTTTAAATTCCAGTTATTGATCAGGATTGCTAATTTCTTATGTTGGCCTGCTACTGGGTGGCTAAAATAAGAATTGCAGCTTCAATGCCCTCAGCCTCTTTAACGAGGCTGAGTGTATTGAAATCAATTGCAGGCATCCTCATTGGCCGCAGAGGAAGCCGGTAAGAAGCTGGTTTTTCACCCTTTAGATGCCATGATTTCACTTGATTACATCTAAAAATTACTGTGATCGGCATTATTGGGTTAAAGGGTTAACATTTCTAAAATCAGTTTTGAATAGTTTAAGGGGTGTAGTTTCTAAAATGGGGTCATTTCTGTGTGGTTCTATTATGTGAGCTCCTCAAAAGGGACTTCAGAACTGAACTTGCTTCTAAAATTCTAAACCTTCTAATGTTCTAAAAAAAATAATTACATTACCAAAATGATGCCAAATAAAGTATACATATGGTAAATACATATGACTTTTTCCAAAGTTTCAGTAACTTTTGGATATTTTTTTATTTATTACTAAAGGTAAAACATATTGACTCAAATTTACCATTAACATGTCACGAAAAAACAGTCTCTGAATGGCCTGGATAAGTAAAAGCATTCAAAAGTTATTACCACATAAAGTGACATAAGTCAGATTTGCAAAATTAGGCCTGGTCAGGAAGGGGCAAATGGTCATGTCTGGAAGTGGTTAAAGGAGTATTCTTATTCTGGAATTAGCTTCAACTTTTTTTTTTTTTTTTTCTTAAAAGTGTTCCTTTATTTTTAATATGCCCCACAAGAACCTCCAGATACAATCTCTACAGTTTTAAACTTACTGAGACATAAGTTGTTCACTGTGTTTGCTTACATCCTAGACTTCTGGCTATGGCTGTTTCTAGCACTCCAGTCCTCTACTTTCACCGTTTGTTGCTCTGGCAAAAAACTGCTGAAGCACCTTCTTCAGGCCTTCTCAATCTGCCTAATTCACTACCCACTCCTAATGGGAGGTGGAAGAAGACCACTGGATGCATAGGCGTCCCACAGGCACATTACTATAAAATCATTTTCCCCATTTACACTATGTCCATGTGGTTACAGTGGAAGGAAAATGAGGTGCATCCACTGGAGCGCAGTAGCTTTGTCTGTTGGGTCAGCCCTACATTCTCTGATGTAGCTATACTATAAGCCAATGTTTGACATTTTAAATAGGCCTTGAACCATGACTTGAATAATAATTAAGGCAGCATCTCATCTACAGACAGCAGTTTCAGGGTGATTTCCCTTTATCACTGCAGAGCAGAGAGTACTGGCTTAACTGGGTGAGTGGCCTAGGTCACGATTTGGAGGATACTATATCTCCTTATTAAGAGCGCCTAAATGGTGTGAGGAGTCTTGTAGGCCAGGCAACGCTTCTCTGGAATTCTGCGAAGAGGGTATGCAAATGAGCTCTTAGCAAGCTCTGCCTCTAATGCCACCAGATATAAAGTAGCTATCCTATAAGTCAATGTTCAACCCTTTAAACAGGCTTTGAGACATGACTTGGATAATATGAGTGCTGACTTAATTATTCTCCAAGTCATGTCTCAAGGCCTGTTTAAAAAGTTGCTATAGTGGGGCGTGGCCAGCAGCCGGCATGTAAGCACGCTTTTGTGAGTAGCTCCGCTTACCCTCGTTAATCCTTCGCCATCCTAACAAACTGTCGACTCCTGGCACAGAGTGGACGGTGTGTAGGAGACGGAGGAGACCCCGCACACCGACTATGGGGCCCAGCAAAGCGCAAACGGCTGCGGAGAAGCTCAAAGAGTTCGCCAGGTCAGAGGCCCAAAGTGGAGCCGCGACCGCAACTCCTACACGTGCGGCTGTCACCCGCGGGCAGGCTGCCCAGCAGGCGGATGCAGAGGAAGGCGCTGAGCAGGAGTTTACCCTCAAGGCAGCGTATGAGCAGCTACTAGTGGCAATATCATCATGCCAAACCTCACTCACCGGGAAGCTAGAGGAGGTGAGAGTGGATGTGGGCCTGCTCCGCCATGACATGCAGCAACTGAGAGACCGGGTCAAAAACACAGAAGACCGCGTGTCTGCGCTGGAGGATCTGACCAGACCCATGTCAGGGAAGATGCAAGACCTGGAGCGATCCGTAGGTCAGTGGCAGCAGAAATGCGACGATCTGGATAATAGATCGCGTCGCAACAACGTGAGGATCTTGGGCCTACCAGAGAAAGCTGAAGGCAGAGATCCTGCGGCCTTCCTAGAGGCCTGGTTTAAAGAGCAGTTACCTGAGGCACCCTTCTCTCCTGCATATACCGTAGAGAGGGCACATCGCGTCCCAGCCAGATACCCTCCACCAGGGGCTCCTCCTAGACCCCTTTTGGCGCGTCTGCTGAACTGGAGAGACCGGGATCTTATCCTCAGCCAGGCCAGAAGCAAGCAAGACATCAGGCATGAAAATGCAAAGATCTCCCTTTTTCCGGATTTCTCTGCAGATCTCCAGAAGAGGAGAGACACATTTGTTGCAGTTAAACGTCGCCTTCGGGATCTAAATCTTCAATACTCGATGGCTTATCCGGCCCGCCTTAGAGTCATAGACGGCGATAAAACCGTGTTTTTCAGTGATCTTCGTGAAGCTGAGGACTGGGCCTCAAGAAAATCTGCGCGTCCCGGACCACGCTGAACTTTTCGCTGTCTGTTCACAGCAAGTATTAAAACATCCCCATATGTCTGGTTCTAAGGAGACTTGATCTTGTTTCCCCTGAGCATGATATTATTTAATGTGCAACACAGCTGCTTTTGGTGACGTTTTCATGTTCTGGACTGCATTTGATAGTCTTTTGTGAGATCTCACTCAAGTATAGGGCGTTTCCCTGTACACAGCACCGGACACTTTGTCAACATTGTCATGTATTAATGCTAGCAGTTTTGCATATATTTGCTGAATGGGGGGTAGGAGCAATACCTGTATGGTTATAACACCTATTTGCACTATACAGGTCCCCGAGTTAAGGGCCACCAAGTTAGTCGGATCGGGATCCGACACCTTTATGTTTATAATGTTATTGTTCTGTATTACGTTTTTGTATGCTCAAGCTTATATGTCTCAAGTATGGCCATCCCTTTTCATGATAGCAACAGGGGAGCTTATGCTTCACATTGACCAAGTGCCTGAACTGTCAGTGTATACAATATGGATGTGGGTATTTGTCCTTGATTTAAATCTAGTGATGCCATGGCCTCCATAAGAGTGATGTCCTGGAATGTGAGGGGACTGGGAGACCCTAATAAGAGGATTACGTTTTTTTTCTCAAATACGCTCCTTCAATCCACATATTCTGGGCCTTCAAGAAACCCATTTCACACCGGAAACAGGGAATAGGTTGAAAAAGCCCTGGGCGCAACACTTATTCAACTCATATGGGAGCTCTCACTCCAGAGGGGTGGCTCTACTGTTCCATAGAAGTCTCAGGTGCGAGATTCACTACTCAGCTGTGGATCAGGGAGGGCAGTACATTTTCATACATGCTCACATTAACTGTGTCCCCTATGTGATTGTTAATTTGTATAACTCCCCTGCTGCATCTCTATCCCTACTACAAGCAGTCACGGGTTTTGTGGCTAATTACCCCAATACCCGTTTCCTTTGCATGGGAGATTTTAATCAAGTTGTTAGTGAGGATTTAGACAGATTTAGCTGTAGAGCAGATAGAGCAGGGACGGGAGGGAACAGCACGGTTCTGGCCAGAATATCGCAGGAAATGGGATGGGTAGACATGTGGAGAGCCAAGAATCCACTAACAAGGGAATACTCTTGCTTTACCCCTGCCAGGGGAGCCCTGTCCAGAATTGACTACTTGTTCGGTAATGCCATAGTATATACTGACCTGGTGAATATCAGACACGGACCACAGGGTCCTTCCGATCATGCCCCATTGCTTGCGGAGTTGGCCCTGACTGACCATGCCGACGTCGGCAGTAAGATGCGTATACACCCTTTCTGGCTGTCCTTGTTTGGTTTAAATGACAGAATCCCTGATCAATTGAGTTGAGATGTTTTTTGAGGTGCAGGGCAGGTCCACAGACGCTCTGTTGCTTTGGGAAACAATGAAAGCGTACCTTAGAAGATGCATCAAATCCTCCATTTCATACGTTAAGAGAGATTCGCAACGTAAGGAAAATGATTTACATGCCAGCTGTAAGGAGGCCGAGAGGGCGTTCACTGAGTCCCCCTCTGAAGAGCGCAGAGTGGAGTGGTTATCCAGAGGGAGAATGTACAGTGGGGGAAATAATTATTTGACCCCTCACTGATTTTGTAAGTTTGTCCAATGACAAAGAAATGAAAAGTCTCAGAACAGTATCATTTCAATGGTAGGTTTATTGTAACAGTGGCAGATAGCACATCAAAAGGAAAATCGAAAAAATAACTTTAAATAAAAGATAGCAACTGATTTGCATTTCATTGAGTGAAATAAGTATTTGAACCCCTACCAACCATTAAGAGTTCTGGCTCCCACAGAGTGGTTAGACACTTCTACTCAATTAGTCACCCTCATTAAGGACACCTGTCTTAACTAGTCACCTGTATAAAAGACACCTGTCCACAGAATCAATCAATCAAGCAGACTCCAAACTCTCCAACATGGGAAAGACCAAAGAGCTGTCCAAGGATGTCAGAGACAAAATTGTAGACCTGCGCAAGGCTGGAATGGGCTACAAAACCATTAGCAAGAAGCTGGGAGAGAAGGTGACAACTGTTGGTGCGATTGTTCGAAAATGGAAGGAGCACAAAATGACCATCAATCGACCTCGCTCTGGGGCTCCACGCAAGATCTCACCTCGTGGGGTGTCAATGGTTCTGAGAAAGGTGAAAAAGCATCCTAGAACTACACGGGAGGAGTTAGTTAATGACCTCAAATTAGCAGGGACCACAGTCACCAAGAAAACCATTGGAAACACATTACACCGCAATGGATTAAAATCCTGCAGGGCTCGCAAGGTCCCCCTGCTCAGGAAGGCACATGTGCAGGCCCGTCTGAAGTTTGCCAATGAACACCTGAATGATTCAGAGAGTGACTGGGAGAAGGTGCTGTGGTCTGATGAGACCAAAATAGAGCTCTTTGGCATTAACTCAACTCGCTGTGTTTGGAGGAAGAAAAATGCTGCCTATGACCCCCAAAACACCGTCCCCACCGTCAAGCATGGGGGTGGAAACATTTTGCTTTGGGGGTGTTTTTCTGCTAAGGGCACAGGACAACTTATTCGCATAAACGGGAAAATGGACGGAGCCATGTATCGTGAAATCCTGAGCGACAACCTCCTTCCCTCTGCCAGGAAACTGAAAATGG